>NW_026623479.1:757883-780837 GCF_030028575.1 Malurus melanocephalus
TTTTATTTGTGTATTTAGGGAGTCTATTCAAAAAGAAGAATAAACAAAAGAAAGGAAAAGGCATTCAATTAATTATCTGTTATCTATAATCCATTAGGATTCAGAGGGGATAAAGTGTGGTTTCCTGCAGTTCAACAGACAGTGCAGTTGGGCTGTCAGCTGCTCTCAAATCCTGACTGTGCTGCATTAAATGAGGGTAATAACTAAAAGGACACGAGGTATCGCCAACCCACAGCATCCTTAGGACATCAGCTTAGACAATGTGGAAATATCCAATTTAAACACACTATGAAGGCCCYAAAAAATACCTGCACTCAGAGCTGCTCCCTGCCTTGTGCCAGCCCTGCAAATGCACAGGGCAAGGCCAAGGCAGTCCACAAACAAACTCTCCTCCCCCTCCTCCACCACCCTGTGAGCAGCATCTCTTTGGCATCACCARCTCCATGAGCCTTCTCATCAGCACATCACTGCAGCTGTGAAAGCTGCCTTTCCCTCTGGGCCTCCCAGGTAGACTTGCTTGCAGGAAGAGGAAAAAAATCTCACAGTATTTACTGGAGAACAAAGGACCAGCTCCCTGGAGCTTCAATTACATTTATTTTGTTATGCACTATATACTGTCTTGGTTGATGGCTAAAGAATTGCTTACATTGCCAGGTGAAGGACTGGATTACTGGATTTCAGAYTTACTTTTAAGTCATGACCTTTGAATTGTCTTGCTGCCAAAACCATACTTGAGCCATGCCTGCAGCTGCTCCAACTGAATGCAGCAAMGGGCAATAGCTGGCAGTGTTCACACCCCAGAGATTCATAACTTCCATTTGGCAAAGACCAGCCAGATTCACAGCCCTAGCTGAGCTCAGGAGTCTGTGCAAATGGGCTGGAAATTAGAGACCAGCCCTGTTTGCATCATTTCATACCTTTCCTTATATCACTTACCATTACACTGGAAACAATGTAAAGGGGAAGATYTTTCTCTTGCTGTGACACAGATGGYAGCTGGACATTCACTCTCAAATGAATAAAAAGTATTTTAATTACATCTTCTTCTGAACCCTTTGAAAGTAGTCTCCCCTCTTTTGGTACCARTGCAGAGCAACTTCAGAGTTTTAGATAGGTTATAAACAAAAAGAAGTTTTTACATCATCCCAGAGAAGCAGTGTTTGGCAAGTTTCCCCATTATTACCCATTAATCYTAACACATCCTACCCAGCTTGGGCACACCTCCCTGAGAAAGTGATCTGAATATAGTGTAAAGAAAGGGAAAATGATGTAAAGTTGACATTTTGCCTACCTTCAACATTTTTCAAGTTTCTAAACCACCATTTTCTGTTCATTTAAGTGCCTTTTAATGACTTCTTCCTGTGTTTTCCTGGAAGTCCTGACCCTTTGCATAAGGRAAAACCACAATGTTGTAATTCTTCTGGATTTCTAAACTTGGCWCTTGCTAGTGTGATGTTTTTCCTGGATGCAATTATGGCAACTGAATCTGCTAGTAATGGAGGAGTAAGTGGTAGTCTTGATCCAGCTCCTAATAAATACAAAAGAAGTGCTAAAAAGTACCCTTTTTGGTTATGCGCCCCCAGATTTCTGTCACACTGTCAAAGCCACTAAACTCTATAGTGACCAAATACACATAAAATCTTAATTCCTCCCTGTATCAATTCTGAATTCTTGGACTAAAGATGGGCCTGGAAACACTGCCTGCCTTCACAGCACATCCCAGCAAGGCTGATGGAGAGCAAGAGTCAGAGTCAGGAGGCCCTTGGGGCCACCCTCCAATCTGCACAGAGCAATACAAAGCCTCAGCACCTCTGCAGTGCCAGGTGACCTGCACAGCCCTGGCTGCTCTTGTGACTCTGCAAGGACAGCACCAGGGGCTGGTGGYCACCTGCTCCCCAAGGCAGCTTCTCATGGGACACTGTGACATCTTTGGGAAGAGCCTACACAAAACCCCACACAGCCAGAGGTGTGTCCAAGCACACAAACTAGCACTTGACACGCTTGATACCAGTGTCAGCCCCTGAATTCCAGCTGTTTCCCCTCCTTTTCTGCCTGAAATTCCTGCTGAGTGGCACTGTGTGATGTAAAGCAGCTGCCTAATGCACGTCCAGGCTGTGTAGGAAGTACAGGCCAATGCCCTTTTGTTTACCCTCCCACACTGGCCACATGGGCACAGGGATGAGCTCCACCAGCCCACGCTTACTCCAGGCCCATTATTTATCACCTGGTTTGTAAAGCACTCTGAAAGAGGAAAGACCCTGTATAAACATAAATATGAATTAYTGCCAGCATCCATTGAAATGACAAACCAACATCCATCCTCTCCCAGTCCCAGCAGCTGTACCGCCACCATTTGCCATCTGTTACTATTCTAGAAAAAATCTGTCAACTCAGGCTTAATAGATTTAATAATGCTGTTTTGCTATTGGTGTTGGTCAAAATGTGTTCCTGGAAGGAGCTGTGTGCAAGCAACCAATTCCTAGGCAGCTGTCAGGCAGGGTGTACAGTCAGATATGAACACACAGCTAATTTCAGTGATAAAAATCTTGTCTGACTGCCCTGCAGAGCCCTGCTGAACCACCACAGCTGAGCCCAGGAGCTGCTCCTGCTCCTCTCCTCACCAGCACAGTTTGTTCACTAAACCTTAGTGCCAGCACCAGTCATTACACCCACGGACATCCACTGCAAAGCAGCAGATGCTACCCTGCCACAATTTACAGCTTGTCTTGGCCTCTCAGCCTTGACATCCCAGGGATGAGTCTCTCTTCAGTCCCAGCTCTTCCTGCTTAGTTGGTGAGAATGGGAAGTGGTTTTCTTTCCCTACAACTCTTTTGAATTACATATGGAAATGATAAAAGAACAGTCACCACACAAAAATGTTTCCACTGATGAAAGACATCTAGCCTTTAGCGATTCTGAACCAATTTGAAGTTACCTAAATGAAGTCTTGGGTGTTAGGGCAGTAGCARGTRAAAATCACCTGTGCTTCTGCACAGYATTTGCCACTAGAGTTAGGAAAAAGAAACAAAATTTGGATCCAAATTATCTCCAGGGTGATAACCTCATTGTAGGCTACAGCACAGCCCTGGTATGCCTTACAGTGAGTGCTGTGCTGCAATTGATTGGCTTTTCTGATAACCTTAACATATTTTTTTCAAACAAAAAACCAAAACCCATGGGCTAGATTTAGATCATAGAATTTCTTTTATGAAAGAAGGCCACAATTTTTTCTCCTGTGGGCTCACACTGAAACAGGTATAGCCACAGCACATGCAGTGGAGATGAGGCTGAAGAGAAATGGTGCCATGAGRGACAGGAAAGCAGCATGACTGGGCCATAGTCAGTGCTCCAAACCCAGCACCCAGCCCCATGGCAATGGAAAAGGTTGAGATACCTGAATTACTGTTCACCCAGCCTTCACAATCTGCTAGGAAGAGGAGCAATACTCCTCACAAAATGGACTGGCAAAGAAGAGCAAAGAAGATGTGATGGCTTCATCAAGACTATGTGAACTGTGAGAAAAATAGTGCATGCACGTAGGAGAAAAGAAAGTAAAAGAGAATCTGTTCTGGACCTCCTGGTTCATTCATAACTATTTACTAATCCTATGGAAATGGAGAGTTACTTTCACCTGGAAATATTTTAGGGATTCTGATACAATTACATCAGCAAAAGTCCAATGCAAACAGTTAAAGTCGGTTCAGTAAGAATATAATGATTCTGGAAAATAAAAAAACTCTCATGCCCTCATTTTCCCAGAAAGGAGTCAAAAAAACAGTGTTTCCCAGAACATTAGAAAAAGTTTCACTCCAGATATTCCACAGGGTTTACAGAACTCGTGTCAAGCCTGGGTACAGGAYGAACAACAAAAAACGATTGATGATATGAGAAACTTGGACTAGGGAGTCCCAAATGTATTGCTRGATGGCATCTGCTTTGTTCTTTTCCTAATGACTTAGGAAACTTAATCATCTTTGAGGTGCAATGTGTGGGTCTATAAAAGGAGAAAAGATGTTTTTGCAGTAAAGTCCAGGGTAAATGTGTTCCAAAATGAGCTGTGTGAACAAATGGTTCAAGTGGGTGTGCTCTAACACTGATCTCARTGGGAGCCTAACGGTGGATAATATCCACGTGGCTTGAAGGCAAATAAGACTCCATGGGACTGTGACATCTAAATTATTGGAGGAACCTCTTGAAGCAGACAGTCAGACTTGTAGGCAGCAATACACGCATTCAAGGGCAGATCTCACACTTGTGGATAATAATTGCTGAGGCTGGCAGACACTTCTGCTATTGACAGCTTCCAGAACAAGAGCATTGTGGATTCTGCTCTTGCACAAASTATATTTTGCCCTCAGCAAAACAAAACAAACAAAAAAAAAAGGACCAGGAAGAATAAAAGATGGTGAAAAAAAGGCATCCGCATAAGCCAAAGAAACTCTGACGTACTTAGCTCAATTGCCTAATCCTGGAATACCCCAGAGTCCTACTTTCTAATCTGTAGTGATAAGGGCAGGCCTACTTTTAGAGTTGTATAACCAGCACCAATTGATGGTGCTTTCAGTGTCCCCTTCAAACTTTCTTTCCCTTTTTCTCCCTAACGAACTTTTCTCAGCAAGAAATAAATCACAGACATTTCTGCTTTCTMAACTACTTAACATGCACACCTCCATACTTCAAAGAGGTGAGGTGTTAACTTGAGCTTCATGATCCCATCAGGAGCCCTGGAGGTGAGGGCTGCAATCCTYTAATGCTAACCCTGAGTGACCTTTCAAACCAGTTGATGCTTGGTACAGGAGACTCAGCTCCCAACGTCCGTGTTTGTACAGCCAAGGGTGTGACTATGAAACCATCAGCACAATCAGAGCTGAAGAGACCCTGGGATGGGCTGAGCATCCCCCTCAGTCACAGCTCTTAAAAACTGCTGCCAMGGAGGAGCATTTTTCACTTGGAACAGGCTGCCTAGGGAAGTGGGGGAGTCCCCAGCCCTTCAAGTGTTCCAAAATTGTGTGAATGTGGCACTGAGGGGGGATATAACTTAGCAGTTAACATGGCACTGCTGGGCAAATGGTTGGACTTGATGATTTCCAGCCTTAATGAATCTATGATTCTTCAATTTCTATGACTATATTGCCCTTAGTCAAATCCAAGCTACCTTCCACCCTGCTTGCTACCACGAAAAAAAAGTTTTAAGCATGTGCAGGTTGAGTAAGCTCAGAAACAAAGGAATAATTCAACAGCACCTTCAGGCAGTTTGAGATCTCTCCCCTGGCAGGGACAACACAGAGAAAGAGCTGCAGCTTTTCACACTGCCTTTTGCTCCAGAAGTGTTGGAATGTCCATTAGTTTTAGAGGTCATGCCTTCATTTGCCATTCTCTCCAAAGACCAGAGAAATGGTCAAGATTCCTAAATTTCTAAAAGAAAAACTTCTCTCACTCTGAAATTTCTGAAAAGCCCTCTTCTCCACTCCTATATTGTTTTATCTAACAGCRTTTTTTAAAGAGCTGTCATTCATTAAGCATAAGATATTAATTCCTGCCTTCAAGTCTCTTCAGAGCCATTTGTGACCCTCCATTTCCTCTCCTTAGGATTCCCTGCTACTTTTCATTTAATTGCTGAAACCCCATGTTGTTATCTGTCCCCAATAAAGTAAATTTGTTCATCAACTAACTCCAAAGAAGAAGAAGTTTACAGGATTAAATGAAGCATGGGCTTAATACAGAGTCTTCTAGGGAGAAGTATTAGTCACAAACACCARTGCCATACATTCATCATGAAATCTTCAGAGCAGCTGGAATATCCCATATCATTAAAGATTACTTTTCTGAAAGGGGGTTGATTTGGCAGGGTTAGAAAAGATGAGGGTTTCTAGTCCTCAGCAGCAGTGTAACACAGACATATCCAGGTAGGGAATGAAAACTCACAGCATGTTGCCCACCTCCTCCTTCACAGGGAACTCCAAAAGCAAGTTTTTACAAACACAGAGAGGACAGGGATGTGAAAGGCAAGCTTAGTGTGCATTAGAAAGAGGTTTGCAGAAATTCTGTCAAAATATATGCTTGGCACGTTGCTGGCAATGGATGAGAGCTCTGCACATTAATGAATGGAGTGCAGCAGTCTCTGTTTCCCAAGCAGAGCTGGCAGCGTGGTGGGATATGGTGTGTGTTCCCTGTCAGGCATGGGAGCACAGCAATGCTGCCTGCACATTCACTTAGGCAGCTCAAGACACATCTTGAGAGTGTGAGAGTCACCTTCAGCCTGGCAGGACCACCCTTGTACAACAACCACGTGAATTGTCTAACCCTCAAACAGCTCAGCCAAGTTCTGTATGTACTCCAAGGAATCAGGGGGTTATTTCTAACGTCAGAGCTAGCAGGAACCAGGACTTGCAGCTTCTATAACAGATTTACACAAAATAACAGAGCCCAGCTCTTGCAGCAAGCTGTCCAGTCGGAGCCACCCCAGAGCCTCCCCAGGGTCACAGCGTGCCCAGGCTCTCACGTCACCCAGCCCTGGCTGCCACATCTCCCCGGCTCCAGGGGGAGGAAGATGAGCCCCAAGGAGCGTGGGCCACGTCTGCTGACTCTGCACATCTCCCAGCCCTCATCTGGGAGCCCAGTGGAGAAACACACGGTGTTCACTGCACACAATGAAAAACAAACTCGCAGTGATCGCCACCAGCCAGTGCCTTGGCACTGGAGCACAGGGTGTGCAGTTTAACTGCTAATTAGGACAGGGCAGCAGCAAGGGGCAGAACAGGGGAAGAGGCTGGCTTTGGCTCCCTCAGGAGTTGAAAGTCTTTCCCAAATTCAGCCACATAACATATCCTTTAAAAGAAGAACGATGGCTTCTTCTATGATAGCAACAAAGCAGAAACTCTCATGCCAGCATTGCCTTCTGATACTAGCTGTCCTTTTATCACTTATTCAGGAATAAAACTCTCACAAGGCAGAGTTATATCAAATGACAAATAACAGCTGTAGGGAAAAGAAAAAAGTGTTGCACTTCATTAGAACTCTGTATGACTCTGACAACCAGAAACACACYGCCAAAGTGGCAAACACAGCCGAAAAGACAAGAGAGATCTCACAGCAGCTGTTAAACCAAATGGGAACTTGTTAAAATTAAGGGCCATTTTCCCTCTTTCATATTTAGTCTCAAAACACCATGTAAAGAAATTCAACCTCTTACAAAGACAGACTGAGTCATTAGCRCAGAAGAGACGCAGGGCCCTTGCAAAGTTTTCAGATTAAAAGGTAACTGTTAATACCCAAGCAGTTCCTAAAACCCTATGAATATGTTAATCTGGTATCAGCTTAAATCCTCCAACATGAAAGTAATACATCTTACCAGACTGAATTTTACTGCTGTTCASTTGGTGTTATTCCTTTACAACGTGCAAGTATTCAACAAGCAGGATGCTGATGGGCTGGCAGCAGCCACAGYGATGCCACCCTGGAACAGATCCACGCTTCCTTCTGCCCACAGAGGTCAAGGCCACACCTGTCCCCAGGAATCAGCACTCCCAAATCCTCCAGGCCACCAGGCACTGGTGACACACACCACGAAACTGCTGAGATTGGCAGGAAGGAACAGGGCTGCACAGGTCACACCTGGAGCTGGTTTTGTGGAGGTACCACAGCAAGCACAGGGAAATACTCGGGGTTGGAAAGCATCCTGCAAGCCAAGCTGCACATTTAGCCAGAAGGATGATGATTTCCAGAGGGGATAGGATGATTTTGCTTCAATCAGGCCCCAAATAAACACTGACAAACCAAACAAATTAAGTACATAACCAGCCAGCCAGTTCCAGATTATCCCACAGCGGGAGAGTGCAGTGCTGACAGGTTTTGTTCTCTATTTCTTTAGAGGGCAGGAGGTGATTGCACTGCGTAATTCTGCATTTAATTAGTAAGAGCTAGTCTTATATTGGAGAGCTGAACGTAAGGACAAACAGGAGACACATTCTTGTTTCAAGCAAGGACTTYTCCAGTTAATTGCCATGTAGCATGAGCAAACCACTGCCTCTGCATGTTTTGGCTTCCTGCTCTGCCAGCAAAAGGTCTGCCTCTCTTGGATTCACCCATATCTACAAGTACACRGGTGTCATTCACTGGAAAGTGGAATAGAAATTTAAGTATTTCTGACATGCTCCCCTGGTGGCCCTTGGGCTGTTCTGCCACACTGAACACTTCACCCCAAACAGCCCTGAGCAGAGCGAGCTCAGGAGCCTGCCACATGCAAGAACAACCAAAAGAAATGGGATAAAAGCGGCAGAAGCACATCCCTGTTTATGGTCCTGGAGCTCCCACAGTCCCCCACACCGGGAGGAGTTCAGAGGAGAATTGCTGAATGGTATCTCACACAACTTTATGTTCCGTAGACAACACTCCTCCCAACAACTCTATGGAGTCATTCTGCCACCATGGCACCAGAGGAACATTTGCTGCTGACTTCAAATGAAACTAAYTCACCTTCAATGTCTCAGCTTAGAAGATGAAAACTCATAGTCTCCTCTAAACCAATATTTTTCACAAAATCTCCAAATGCTTCAGCATCACYGAAAAAGGCAGGGATAATAGTTGGCATATATGTTTCTTGCAGGAGTTTGAAAAATGCAGCACCAGGAAATTAGCAAAGAATCCACAAAAGACACTTTAGGAATATCCCAAATGTGAAAAAAGTCTGTGTCAGTGGTTAGACTTCAACTGACACCACTGTCTATGAGGAATCTCCAATCTTCTGTCATAGGAAACTAAAATTAGGAAAACAAAGACTGCCAAGACAACCCCAAGCAAGCAGACMATGGAGCCTGGAACTGGTGCCTTGAAAGGAAACTCAGAGCTGGTACTGAATTATGTGGACACATAAACATGCATAATTAACAGAGGCAACTTCCACTATAKGCATGCTCTGCAGTAGCCTATAACAACTGGGATTGCATAGCCCCAGAAATCAGTTTTCAAAGAAATGGCATATTCACAGAACAAGCAAAAGTTGCCATGAAAAAATAAAACTAAATGAAATCCGCTTAAAAAAATTTGAGAAGGCAGTAAACTTAGTTTCAAGTAGAGCAACCACCATGTAATGCGGCAGTACAGCAGTGAAATTTTGAGTTTCCTAAATCGTCACCCAAGGGAAAAAAATGAGACAAAGAGACTGAAATGGTGTTAGCCAACACAGATAAATCGGTTGACTAATGGATTTGATGCTGACTTAATCTTCTTTTTGGCAGTGCCCCGAAAAGCCTGCTTTTTTGTCTTTCCTTACCTAAATGAAATTAACCTATTCCAGAAAATTAAGAACAATTTATCAGGCCACTGAAGACAGACTGCTTGTTGGATCCGGATCTGTATTATTCCATCCAAAACACAAGATAAACTTTGTCATTTAAAAAAAAAAACCTGGAAATGGAAGGATTGGCAGAGTGTGGCATCTGGAGTGTCACTGTTCTTTCCTGCACACTTCCTGGCACACTCTAGCACACAGGTTGTACAAACAACCTTTTGTTTGGACCAAGAGTGTTTGGCTGCTGCTATAACACAATTTGTTCTTCATTACCTCAGAAAATGTAATTTCCAGTGTATCAAACAAGAAAAAATTTGGGAGCAGAATGTTTCACTGTGACTTCAAAGCTCTTTTACTTTCATTATAAAACTGAAATGTTGGGTAGGGGTTTTTTTTTCCCAAGGAAGTTTTACATGAAAACCTTAATTTCTGAAGATGTCAAAACCACTATTTTGTTCTTCCTCACAACACACACCAAAAATATTGTTTTCTGCAAAAATAATCTAGGAAATTAATGACTTCATTTTTCACCAACAAAGGTTTCTTCTGTGAAACATTATCATCTTGCACCCATTTGAGGATSTGCAGTCCTGCCATTGCTCACTCCCTGGAAGAAAACACATAAACACATCTGCATCTCAACATCAATACAACTGTCTGAGTGGAAYCCCCACCCTCTTGCAGAACTCACAGATGTGACTGCAAGACTGCCTGGTATCACAAATGAAAGAAATGGGAGTTGATGAGTGAAGTGTTCCCCTCGTTCTGTACTGCCTGTTTGCTGCAGAGCCAGCAGGACAATCCCCTCTCTGATGTGAGGCTGCACTCGGTGAACAGAGAAAAATCAGCACTAAGAGCAGAACGTGCAGGACAACGCTTAAAACTGCTGCAAGGTCACTTTAAACAAAGAGGCCACCCTGAGGATGGATGTCACAGCAGAAGGAAAATGACAGCCCCTCCCATTTATTTCTGTTGTTTTAATTCAGGTTGGGCTGAAGGCACACAAAACCCAGGAGATAGGTGGTGAGGGAGGAAGGGGACCAGGATGGAGAGAATGCAGGGGAAGTCAGGGGGTGGGGGCACTGCACACTCACTCTAGAGACTCAGAAAATACAGCTTGCCTTCAACTTTTGACACTTTCAGGGAACCATGCAAGACCCCTGTCAGCAGCAGCACAAGGCTCAGCCCTGCCCCTGCCGACAGCARGGCAAGGCAGAATGACACATCTGCATTTCATATTATCCATTTAAGCCAAGATTCACATAKTTTTTCCCCTCAGATTGCTGTGTCATGGGAAGCCAAACACTGTTCTCACTGAATTAGTGTGACCTCTGCAAGGAGAAGCAGTAGGTCCTCAAACACATGCTCCTTCATTTCCCTACAGGCAGAGCTGGAAATTGAGATGYTCTGTCCACAAGGCACAGCCTGGGCCAGGGCAGCGTGCTGGAACTGCGTGGGAACGAGCCCTCTGCAAACAAACCCAACTCTGCTGCTTCTTGGAAGTGTCGGCTCCATCCTCCTTGGGCACACAATGAGGAAGATGCTTTGTGCTTTACTCACCTCAKTGCATCCTACAGCACGTCCTGAGGTGACGTGTCCACATCACACACCCACCAGCTACAGGCCATGGCATATTTACCCTCCCTCACTTACACATTCTCCTGCGATGTGCAAATGGTACATAAAGATGGTATCAGGATTCATTTGGATTCTTATCCATGTACAGGAGTTTGTAAAGGRAGGCAAAGCTTGCTCTTCTCTGTATTAGGAAGAAAAGGAAAAACACCCTGGGAAGGTAACTGTGCTGCTGCCATCATGTAAAGTCCAGGAAAGGAAAGCCCTGCTTCTCAGTAGTCTCCTCATCATTTACAGATTTCTTTCCATGGATGTAGTCTTGTGTTTACAACAATATTTGCAGCTGCTGCAACAGTCACATAAACATTGAGAGGACACAAATTTAAAAGTTAAAAAAAAATGACATGCCTTTAATTATGATTAATGGTCATTAGTGATCATCCAAGAACCAATACTCTGGAGATGTATTTTGCAAACTTGAATGATGTAATGTARATTACCCACATAATATCAAACACAAAACTAGACAGTTGATAAAGCCCAGGTTGGAAGCCACAAATTTCTTCAACTGTGCAGCATTTAGGGTACGTAATTGTTTAGATAATTACACAGCTTTTGACTCTGGCACAGAGCATAATGTGAATTATTCCCTATCTACACACATTTCCCAGAGATACACTCACAGAGGCTTTTATGGAGAGCACCACACAACCACATATGGAAAAAATTAACAAAAACCAAACACAATTTATCATAGAATCATAGAAAACCAGGCTGGAATGGGACCCTAAGGATCATCTGGTGCAACCTTTCTTGGCAAAAAGAAATATCCTCAAGACATTCTTAAGGCATTGAAAGGATGTGGAAAACTGGAAATAGCACTCATTCTGAGAGCATAAATCATCATTCTCCTAGAGATAACAGAATTGGATGACTACTTCTCACTAGGAAAAGCAGAAAAACATTTTATGAGACCCATAAATCCACATCTGACAGACTAGGGAATCCTTACCATTTCTGTTTTCCTCATTTCTATCCCATTCCCTTGGTGCTCTCTATTTTTCAGCAAAGGACAAAGAAAAGCGAGTGCAGTGGGAAACCTGATGTTGCAGGAAAACCCACTTGGTGTTTCCCTTCCCAGTACYGACAAGTCTCAAGGATAAATTCCCTCTTTCCCCTTTTTTTTGGTACTTGGGACATTCCCAGCAGGGCTGATCCTGGTGTACTGAARCAAATGTGAACACTCACTCTGCTTCTGTGGCAACAGCATTGGGACCATCCCTTTGAAGATGCTTTTGGAGGATGGATTTAGCAGGGGATTACAGGTAACACTATCAGTTAAGAAGCTGAATCTGGTGGTTTTTTATTCTTCTAATTCCACCTCATCTCATCCCACAGCATTAACTGTCCTGTTTTCAAGTTTTAGGAGGATAAAGAGCGTCAAGCACAATAAAAAATAGAAACTGCAGGAAGTACCCACTCATAAAGTAACTTTAAATTCTTCTTCTTGATTGGAAACATACTTACATACATCTAAARAGTATTAATTCAAATAATTACTTCCAGTATAATAAATAACAGGTTTCCCCAGGAGTAACAAAGCAATAATGCAAGGCATTGCAATACATGTAAAAAGCTTACATTTTGATTGTTATCTTTTTGGTTCAGTATTCTGCATTTTCAGCTCTCTCTATAAAAAATGGCTTGAACTTTCTGAGTGTCACTAGAAGCAGAAAGTTTTCAGAAAGCCAGGTAAATAAGGTCAGTATTAACCACATAAATTAATCAACAGAGGTCTGTTAAGGTGGTGTTTTCTCATAGCTCATGGAGACCCAAGGGTTGATGAATGCTCTGAGCATGAGAACAGCCACATCAAAGCAGACCTGAAGGTCATCTGGTCCCATGCCCCGTGCCACCACTGCCAGAAGGAGCTGCCTCATGGAAAAGTTCCATTTTACCTTATATGCACATTTACATTTTTCAKCAATAATAGAGTGTTTTGACAAGCTGCAATCGACCTTCTCCAGTCTGCAGTGAATTTTGACTTTTTGTTCCAGTTTTAAACACCAAAATCCAAATCTGGACATGGTAATTCCCCATAGGACAGAAATTAAGAGTCAAAGTCATTCTCTTCCTAAAACAATATACAAGGCCAAATTTGTAATCTTTCTTTGCCTTTCCCCATTCAGCAGAGAGGAATAATCCCATACAACAGCACATGTCTGATATGATTGCCATGGGGAAATTAGAGTCTTACATCTAGAGTAAAAGTCCTACATTACTAAGRTTTCCTCAGCCACCAAGGGAAAGAAACATTGCCTCCTGGTGATTAAGACTGTAATTATTATTACGAATTCTGAAACACTTTGAATTATGTGGTACATTTTCTTTAAATGGGCACCATAATTAGTGTAAGTTGATTTGAACCAATGATTTATTCAAGGCTTTATAACCCTGTTTGCYTCACAAGCTCAGCACATTTTGCTCAGTATATTGTATTACTGGCTGGTTGCTATAAACAGTCCATTTAAATTTAGACAGAAGCTTTTGGAAAAGTTCTATTTCTAACTGATATGTGAATTAGAACACTATCTGCACTGATCAGGAACTACYAGTTTCTCCTAAACTCTTGACATTTACCTGTATGCCTCAGGTTCTCAAAAATGTTCACAGGCAAATCTCTAGCTGAAGTTTCTGTTCAAACAAAGCTTTCTACTCAGGCCAACCCTAATATGCAGTCAATTGAAAATCAAAAGGAAATCTGCCAGACAGTACTGCCAAATTGTGAAATTTCTGCAAATAAATCAGAATCAGACTTCCCCATGGAGATGTTAATAAAATACACCCAGCCTCGSCAATAAATCTGCAGTACCTTTCTCCATGTTCTGAAGTAAAAAAGCTTTGGCTTTACCGGTGCTGTTGCAAAGCAGGTCTTAATCGAAACTAGCCATGGAAGAAAAGAAGTCTTTTAAAATTTGGCCAGATACACTTCTGTCAAGAAATGATACCTTTTTAACCACTGTGAAATTACAATGTACTTTTATTACTGAAACTCTTCCAAAGTTCTGGCTTGAAGGTGYTGGAGAAAAACCAGACTACACCACTGATGATATACAGAGCTCCACAACCAGCTCCTCTCGGGCTACTTCACATTTGAATTTTTAAAGATACTGCCAGGAACCAAATCCAGTTGTTTGCTCTCCACAGTGCTTAYCGTGCTTTATAAGAATCATGTGCTGTTCCCTCTCCTGATATTTCCATGTTGCAGTTTCTTAACTGGTCATCATTTTCAAGATGACAGCTCTTATTTGGCTCTTTGGAGAAGGAAACATTCCTAAAAGAAGCATCATAGTCGAGTATGTATAAAGCTGGCAGGAGCAGCACCTGCTCCCTGTTGTACTTTCCTCTACTCAGAGCAGGAGATGAAGCCACGTGTGTCTAAAAAGCATGGACTTATTCGCAATGTTTTTTTCTGAAGGGTGTGAACAATTAGAATGTAAATCAAACACTGAATTAGATAAAGCCATGAGCTAGGGTGATAGGGCAGTGATTGTCCCACTGTGCTGGGCACTGCTGAGGCCACACCTCAAATCCTGAGKYCWGTTTGGGGAGAAGAAAGACATTGAGGGGCTGCAGTGTGTCCAGACAACAATAGCAAAGCTGGGGAAGGGTCGGAGCACAAATCTGATGAGGAGCAGCTGAGGGAGATGGGAGGGCTCAGCCTGGAGAAAAGRAGGATCAGGGGGGACCTTCTCACTCTGTGCAACTTTCTGAAAGGAAGTTTTAACCAGGTGGGGTYGGTCTCTTCTACCAAGTAAGAAGCAACAGGACAAGAGGAAGTAGCCTCAAGTTGCCCCAGACTGAATATTATGAAAAATTTCTTTACCGAAAGGGTGGCCAAGCTTTGGAACACACTACTCAAGGACACAGTGTAGTTACTATCTCAGGAGGGATTTAAAAGACATGCAGATATGGCATTTAGGGWCATGGTTCAGTGGTGAACATGGCGTGTTGGGTTAACAGTTGGATTAGGAGGTCTTTTCCAACCTAAACAATTCTATCATTCTCTGATCTATCGGTATCCTAGTGAAGCAATCATTATTTTCTTCAACCAACACATTTCAATAATACATCAGGCTATCAATTAGCATGCAAAAAGTCCATTGTTCAGCTCAAACGACTTGGCTGGCTGTGTCTCCACGGTTTCAGATCAACACTGAAACATGCACCCATGTTTGGTCCCTTTAACCTTTAAGGCAGTTGCTCATAAAAATCCCTGCCTGAGCTACGAGAATCACTGATAAAACAATTTACTTTTTTTTTAGAAGTTGCAACTTTTGGTAAGATGACAAGACACACGATTCACTCATGTTGGTGTATGAGCGTCTGGGCCAACAGAGTTGGTTTTGTGTGTGTGCTTTTAAATACTTGACTTTGAACAATTGAAAATAAAAATCTGGTTTTCAACATAGATGAAAGACAATGAAAGTCATATGAACAAATAAATATTAATTAAGTGATTAATATGTATCACATTCTCAGGTTCCAATGCGGCTTAATTATACACAAGATTATGCAGGGAGATATTCAGAGATTAAGGAAGGAGAAGACTGGCAGAAGAAAGCAAATATTTTCCATGCTGTGAAACTCAGCTCATTGGCTTTACATTGCTTCCCAGAGTGAAACTGTCTTGGCCCAGTTCCATGGGAGTGTCACAGGAGAGGGAGGGCTGAGATGAAGGCTCATGGCAGGCAAACCCAAACACCAGACGATCTCATCCTTTCCTCGTAAACTCTATATAAATCCATTCACATGGACAAAGGGTTATGTTTCTGCACAATGGTTCAGACCACAGTTCTTAACTTAGAAGGCACCAAGCTGCTTCACAAACTAATTTTGGACTCCTCTTGCTCTATTTCTGTCTTTTTGCTGCTTACAACTAGCTGTGTTTTGTTGCTCAGCTAAACTATTTTAATGCAGGTCATTTACTACTCAGACAGAAGGGAAAGGGCAAAAGCAGAGGTGCTTGCTCTCTTTAATGCATGATTTTGCAGCACTTTCAAATTCCAATATGAAGATTGCCTTGTCCTGCTTTGAATTTTATCCGGCTTCTTACTTCTCAAGATATTCCCAACACAATTACAGGCAGACACTTAGTCCCTGAAGAAATTAATACAGCAGGGCTGTGAGGAAGACAAGAGGCATGAGGAACAGATCTGGTGCATTAGAAGACATCTACCTTCTGAATTCATAGACTTCATATGTTTAAACAACCCATAAACATGTGGAAACTTAGGTGCTACTGGAATGATGAATTATAATACATTTCTTGATAGAAAATGCAGAACTGTGCTCTTGGTAACAGAAGCTGAGAGTTTCTGAATGTCAGTAGCTTTCCACAACTTAGAAATGCACTTAAAAGCTGAAATAATTTTAGATGAAGGAAAAAGGAATSAGACAAAAACTATTACGCTGGGAGGGGAAATGATAGCTCCACAAGCAGGTGATCTATAGCTCTCACATCCTACTACAGCACTATTCACGAGGAAGAAGCGTTATCCCTGATGCAGCTGTTAAAATGCAAACTGGACACTTCCCAGAAATAAAGTAAACCAGATGATGGGATGGTGTCATGGTTTACCTCAGCAAGTAACTAAACACCACACAGCTGCTCACTGACTCCCTTCTCCTTACAGTGGAATGAGAGAGTGAATTGGGAAAAAAAAAAAAAGGATAAAATTTTTGTTGAGATAAAAACAGTTTAAAAGGACAGAAATTGAAGGAAAGTAGTCATAACAATAATTCAAATATGCAAAACAAGTGATGCAGTTTGTCACCACCCGACAACTGATGCCCAGCCAGTCCCTGAGCAGTGGCCCCTGACCAGCTTTCCCCACAATTTATAGGCTGAGCATGACACCACATAGTCTGGAATATCCCTTTGGTCAGTTGGGGTCAGCTGTCCTGGCTGTATCCCTGTYCAGCTTCCTATACAACCCTTGCTGGCAGGGCAGCATGAACAGCTGAAAAGTTCCTTGGTGTAAACACCAACTCARGCTTAGCAACAACTAAAACATCAGTGTTATCAACRCTATCCTCATCCTAAACCCAAAGCACAGCACTGTACCAGCTRCWAAGAARAAAATKAACTCAATTCCAGCTGAAACCAGGAGGGATGGACACAAACACGTTAGCTTCTTCCAGGTGCCACAGCTCTAAAAATCTCCTTWGCCTAGGACAGAGAAAGCAGCACAGAGTGTACTGGTCTGGCAGCAGTTCCCTGGAAAGGAGGCTCGTTACAGCCCACAGCTTGTCACCATCCTAAATAAATCACAATTTCTGTCTTCCTTTTGCAAGGGTGAAAGCAAAGAATGAACATTACCAGGCCCAGTTTTGTGGCAGGGATATCAACAACACTGGGGTTTGCTCACAGCTGCCCAGAAAGCCAGCACGAGAGCTTTCCAACCATTCACACCCTTCACAACAGGAAACTGAAAMCCATTTTTGACAAGTGCCCAGCCGCAGAGACCACAGGTGGGGGGCAGATGAAAGGAGCTGTATCCAAGCCAAAGCCACTCTCGTATCTTTTGCCACTGAAGGACACTTSAACTTCAGACTGTCCTTTTACCAACACCACAGGAAACTTCCACARCAGCTTCCCCTGTTCTATTTCTGTGCCACTTCAAGGCAACTTCAGCAGAGACCTCACCTCCTTTAAAATGGGTACCAGTCAGGACAAAAGGTTCAAAATCAGAAGATTTTTATACAGTATTGTTTTAGCATTATTGCAAAATATCTATCTTCTATTAGACCAGAGATGTTCAAGTATTTGTTCAAGTAATGTTCARGTGATCTGTGTCAAAAGAAAGGCAATGAAACTGGTGGTAATGTTAAAAAAAAGTGCAGATGTGACACTTAGGGACTGGATTAATGGTGGACCTGGCAGTGTTAGGTTAATGGCTGGACTCCATGACCTTGGAGGTCTTTTCCAATTCTACTTTGAGCTCCAGGAGGACTGGAGTCATTCTCTCTCCTGAATCCCCATTCTCCTGCCCCCAAGGAACASTCAGCACAGCAGGAGAACAGAACAGGCACTCCATGCCCTACACACAGACACAGCACATGCTGTGTCCAATGCTTTGTTCCCGACAGGGAGGTGCCAAGCTCTGCACTCCCTGTCGGTGTGCAGCTCAGAACTGTGGCACTGCAGCCAGGATGGCCCTACAAACACAGCTGACCACCAGCTCCTCACAGTGTTTACARGGCTGCCAATTCAAATCCAAGCCAGTTACTTCTAAAAGGATTCAGCACACACTGAGAACCCTGCTTTCAGGCAGGTCCAGGAGTTAAAAACAGATCACTCAGAACAAAAAGGGCCACTGGTTTCCAAAGAGGTGCAACACACTGCTAGGTGCCCATCTGTGCTGGCATCCTCATCCTGCAGTCAGCAACCAAATTAATTTAAATGCCCCAGACACAGCACCTTTCCCCAACCTTCCTCGTTTCCCTGGTGAAAGATCAGTCTCAGCAGAATTAGAGAAGCAAGGGTGTGTGAAAGGACAAACACAAAATGAATGCTTTGCAGGAATTGGCTTCTGTCTGTACTTTTTTWAAAAAATAAATGCTTTTGTAGCATGACACAGTGCAGAATAATCATTCAGCTTTCTATTTTAGAAGGAATTTGTCTTACGTGTCCATGGCAGAAAGTTAAACTCAACAAAAGGCTGCTCAGCACTTCCTCTTCACTGACATGCTGTATTCCTCCCATTCCAGTTTGGAGAGAATTTTAGCCCAGCTAAGGAAGCTTGTGGCCAAGTGCTTGACACARCAACTCCCYGGGCAGGGACATCTTCCACTAGACCAGGTTTGCTCCAAGCCAGGTCCAAACTGGCCTTGAACAKTTCCAGGGATGGGGCACCCACAGCTTCCCTGGGTAACCTGTGCAGTGCCTCACCACCCTCACAGTGAAGAATTTCTTAATATCTCACCTAAACCAGCTTTCTGACAGTGGTCCTGTCCCTACACACCCTTSTACAAAGCCCCTCTCGAGTTCTCTTGCAGGCCAGGCCATAGACAGTTTCATTGGTTACCAGGAATTAAAACTCATTTTAAAACAGGGCAGAGAAAAATAGAAGAGTTGATTACAAACCAGGATCATGTTCTAGGAAAAAGGTGTCAGAGTTCCATTATTTGTCTTCATTCTACATGGGAGGAAAACCAGGTATCTTTACACAATTTTTGCAAATGATTAAAAGAATCACTTTTAAAGGTGAGAGGAAACTGTAAAAGACTGGTCCATGAAAGCAATGGGAACAGCCCAGCAGCAGAAACTGGTTTTGCAACACAAACGATCAATCAGAAGAAATCCAGCCTCTCCTGGGAGAAATTTGTCTCAAAAAGGAAATAACAAATGAGATAACTGGAGTCAAAATACCAGTAAGGAAGAACAGATGCTGCCACAGCAAGACTGAAAGAGTCTAGCTCCTTGTAAGCCCTGTTTGTTGCTTCCCCTCTGGTTTGTTTCCATATCTGTATAATTTATTCCAAAGCAAATTTATTATTTTAAAGACTCCATGGAGAAGGCGGAGAAGGCTGTGTATGTGCTAAGGGACACAATGCTGGCTATTTCTTGYTCTTGCATGCTATTATCCAAGGCTTTGCCTAGACTGGGATTTACCAAGACTTTTAGTTAATGGCGTCCAATGGTACATCCACACTGGAAAGGCTTCTCTCATTAGCTAATTAGTCTATTGTCTTAATTAGGCAAGTCAGTTTTTCTTCCTTGTTGCCTTGCATGGGAAATCCTGGTTTTCCCACCTAGGTTTTGCCCCAAGTCAGTTCCCAGCTTGTCTGTCCTGACTCGCCTTCTAAAGGATGTAGAGCAAGGTGGTGGCAGAAAGCATCACCTCACCTTTCCATGCAGGTCTAGACCAGGCAGGGAATGTTTTGTTCACTGCAGCTCCTTTCCTGGAAACAGGGCCCTGTGGAGTCCCCAGAAAGTCTTGGGTCATTAGGAATTGGCTCATCAGCATCTGTCAGGAACAACGAGAGTGCATTGCCTAACAAATTCTCTGTTTTCCTATGAGGATGCCAGTGGGGTTGGAACGAGATGATTTTTAAAATCCCTTCCGAAACAAACCATTCTCTAACTCCATCCCTGAAGGACCAGAAGACCAGTACATGTGCCAAGATGTTCAATCCTCCTAACCTGGCTGAGAAGTGATCTAAGTCAGGTCCCTTCCAGCAGGCTGGGTTTGCTCAACTGCTCTGGGCCCAAACCCATCACAGCGAGGAATGCGAGGGGATCGTCTGCAGGAGCTGCAAACTCTGCCTTGTCTGGAGAGCAGAGCTGCTGCTGCTCCTTGCTCTGACTGCTGCCCTCAGCCTGCTCCAAGGGATTATCTCAGCAGCCTCCCAGCCCATCACCCATCCTGTTTCCATCACACATCCCCTCCTTCTCCCAGCACACCTGTGTTTTTCTGCAAGTCCTCACACCACATTTCTGTCCTCCCCAGAGAAACTCCCACAGAGGAGCACGGGAGAGGCAGAGCTTGCAATCCATGCTGCAATGTCTGACCATTTTGGTGCCTATCAGCTTCATCTGTTCTTAAAGGATTTTGTCAGCAAGCTTTCAACTTAGTCCAATTAATTTTGACTAATCAGTTTTGATTGTCTTTGTTTAAGAYGTAAGCCATAAAGACAGAGCTAATGGTGCAAACCTCAGAAGAGACAGGTATTTTCAGTCAGATATTARCAGATACTGCCAGTGTGAGCATGATCTGCCTTTCACCAGGAGTCAGAGGAGCAGACACCTCAGCTCCCCTCAGACACCAGGAGAGGGGAGCTTGAGAGAAAAGCAGGAATACCAACTTTGGCAACTCCAGACTACACCAAATGCTACTGGAAGCCGCTTCCTGCAATATTTTTTGCCATGCTTTGCTTTCAATCTCTGTACCAGGAATTGGAAAGGGTGATTACTACACCTAAGGTAAAGTTAATGCACCTTATGCTCACATCTTCCTGGCACCATTAGCCAAACTCTTCCTGGACTTCAGCTCTGACCTCCCCCCTGAACACAGAGAGAAGCGCCAGGTCTGTCCTGGAGGTGCTGTAAGGCTGGGCTTACAGTCATAGGGGCTGGGGTTTGCTGTTATTTGGGCTGGTTCATATCAGCTCTGTACAGAAGACATCAGGACAGTGCTGAGACCTCCACCACCTCCCCAGTACTCCACAATTGAGACCATGTTCTGAAAGTTCCAGAGCATCTCAAAGATGAGRAGGGAGAACCTTGACATGCAGAGACTGAAGAACTGTCTCTGTAGGCACAGAGGCTGCAGAACAAACTCAGCTGGCAAAGGTGTAGCAGAAGAGATAGACTGCCCAGCCACTCAGCCTGGCTCTGCTCCCGAGGCGCCTCTGGCAGTGCCCACACGGAGATATGACCCAGACAACTTCAGGGAAAAGCTACAGGTAGGGAATGACACAAAGCACAGCCSTTGTCCTCAGACAGCACGGGGCCAGGCTAATGACACATGCTATTGTTCTCCCATTTTGTTTAAAAAGCCAGTGACTTGTGTGGACGTTGGCTTTGGAGTACGTGCTTGGCAACACCAGCAGATAAACAGAAAGGATTTTCATGGAATACCATTTCTGAAAGAAATACATTTAAGTTATTTTTGAAATATTATTAAATCCAGTAGTGAATATTTTGAATGTGGTATAATCCATTTTCCTAGAAACCAGCCAAGAAAAACCGACAGCAGCACAAGGGAAGTGGCACCACGCTGCCATCCCCGTCKCACTGTTCCCTCAGGGACATGAACAGAAGCCTCACATGCCTCCCCTGACATCCCCAAACCTTCCTCCTCCGTCAGCGTGCCTCAAAACACAGCTCCCATCAGCTGCTCCCTCACAGCACACAGGCAAGCCTGGATCCTTCCTGCTGATCCCAATCCTGCTCTTCTTTGAGSCAGGGATCCTTCACCAGCCCACAGAAGTCCCAAAGCCAGGTGCTGACAAATGCAATGGGAGGGCCAATGCAAACCACAAAAAAGGCTGGGCAGGGATATTTCAGCAGCCTGCAAATGGGACTGGGGGCCAAAGARGTGGTACAGTGAGACCTGGATGGTTCTTGCCATAGAAACTGGTCAGCAGATGCAAGCAGGAGACAAGTGGGTGACTTGGGTGGGTGCAGRAGAGCCAGCCCTGAGCACAGATCATCTCCTGGTCTCCAGTAGTTCTACCCCAAAAGCAAAACCCAAACCCATTTCTAGGCACCAGGGCTCCAATCTTCTGCTCCCTCTCATCTTCTCTACCTGCTGTTCACTCCACAAACCCCCCTTGTATGCAAGTCCAAGGATAGCTTAAGCTACAGTGACCACCTAAAGGAACAGGGTCTGCTCACCCTGCAACACATAGGAAAGAAAGTTAGCAACTCTGCACAAATCACTGGAAAATCCTGGAAAACATCTCCTTYTCCTAAACTGCACCTTCTGAATCTCCTCACCAGTGGGACAGAGCTAAAGGCACCAGAGGAGCCCTGTGGCCCCATCCTGGCTCAGACAGCTGTGGGCACATGGGGAGGCTGCTCCTCCCATCTGGCAGCCAGGCAGCATTCCCTGGGGCAGCAGGGCCAGGGCTCCATTTCCTAATGCATCCAAATGCAGCTCTGCTGTGGGTTTCACCCATCCCATTAAGATTCAATTTGATCTATTTCCTACTGCAATATCTGCAGACATAAAACTCACAGCGGAGAYCTGAAAGCCAAGACAATGGGCCAAGAACAAGATGAAATATGTTAAACTCCATTCGAGTTACAGCTCATAGAGCCCCTGGGAACTGCAGCATTTGTGCCTGCTTGGCAACACAGAGCTGGGGTTCACTCCCAGCACACACCAGGGTGTCTCAAGCCCACCTGCCCTTACTGCCAAACAWCAATGTCTGCAACAGGCAGAGCTGCCAGCTCTCCCCACCTTTCCCCTTGGTCAGTCTGAGGATCCCACCACTCCTTTGGTCGCTTTTGCTGTGCTTGGTACATCCCACCACTCCTCCTGCCGCAGCCAGATTCCCACCGCTCCATCAGCATTCCCA
>NW_026623479.1:781233-788996 GCF_030028575.1 Malurus melanocephalus
TCAGCATTCCCACCGCTCCATCAGCATTCCCACCGCTCCATCAGCATTCCCACCGCTCCATCAGCATTCCCACCGCTCCGTCAGCATTCCCACCGCTCCGTCAGCATTCCCACCGCTCCGTCAGCATTCCCACCGCTCCATCAGCATTCCCACCGCTCCATCAGCATTCCCACCTCTCCATCAGCATTCCCACCACTCCATCAGCATTCCCACTTATTGCCCCTCTCCCTCACCCTCTGTGCATCCCCCTGCCCCAGGCCCACAAGCATTTCATCCATGTCAAAGGACAAGCAGCAATTCAGGGCAGGTGGCACTCTGGGCTGCTGGACCTCAGTCCCCTACAGCCACCACGGTGTTTGTCAACATCATTCAACAAAACAAGATCTGAGGTCTCTCAACATACGGTATCAAGGGGATGTCTCAGAAAATAGGGACTCACTGGTCCTCATTCCAGCTTTCAGGAATGAGGAGAGTTAAACATGAGAAAGCTACACCAGCGGCTTCCTTTTACATCTTGCAGAAAAAGCAGTCCCATCAGGGTGGGGCTGCTGGGGACATGACTGTCCCAGGACTGTGGCACAGCCTCCTGGACAAGCAACCCAAAGGACTGTCCATACCCCTGCTCTCTGCTGTGGGACAGACTTGGAAGGAATTAAACATCCTGCACAGAAAGAGAAAAGCAAACAAAATGCAAACAACAAAATGCAAACAAAATTAAAAAAAAAAAAGAAAGAAAGAAAAACATAAAAATCCCATCTCTGAATTAATTTCCATTTTATTTGTAGGCCATGACATGACAGTTGTCTAAGCCTTTTAATTAATCACAGGGAACAGTTACTTTGAGCACGTAAGCCCACCTTCCCTCTTCCCAAAACACATTCCAGCTTGTGTTGAAGGAYTCTCTGCAAGGTAATTAATTATTTACCATTATCTATGCCAGTACTTGGCTCTCCAAATCTTTCAGGAACATCAAGTCCTGGGGGCAGCAATGTTCTTTGGGGATGAAAAGAAAAAAAAAGAAGATCCTTTGCTAGAGACAGGGAAGGGCAAAGGGCTTGGAAAGATTGAGAAAGGGAGAAGGGGAGCTCAGCACTGCACTGAACCTGGCTTGTTCTCTTGTTGCAAGGTCCACAGGGTGGCCCTCGGGAGAGTCAGGGTGTTATTTAAGTGATGAGTGACACAAATCTGCCTAATAACAGGATTTTTTGTTGCAACTAATTTGTGGGTATCTGTATAGAGACTTACATGTGTAACAGAACTTTTGCCAACACAAATATTCCTCAGTTCAGAAATGCCAGAATTAGTTTCCAGTGGAAACCTGATTCATTCCTCTCAAATCATGTATTTATCACTTGACCACATACCATCTGGCTCCCAAAGCACCGGTACACCTGAAGTGCACGCTGAGCACTGCTGACTACTGAGTGACTAACAATGCTTCAGCTCCATTCCCCAGCCACACACACATCCATCACTTCCAGTGCTGGACCAARCCCTGCTCCAAACCGGGGTTATCCTGAAAATCAGTGCCCAGGAGTGGAAGGAGCAACAATTTCTGCTGGGAGTTACACAGAAGGGGCTCCTGAGATCCAGTGCTCCTAAAAATACTCACATCTACATGATGAATTTTTTCCCTGAAAAGAAAAATAAAAAAGAAAAAAAAGCAAACCCAAATACTGGTAGCTTTGACCTCACAGAGTTGATGGGATGGAATCCCCTTGGGAACCCCAATGGAGCTGCATGAAGGACCAATTTAGAAATATTTCTGAAGCTACTGCGCTACAAATCAACTTAGGAGYGGCTCATGTCTGAGTGAGCTGCTGCTTCCTCCAGAGCTCTGGGTGCACAAAGCACAGGGCCACAAATGCCACTCGGAGCAGGATGGTGGCTGGGTCTCCACACAGCCCAGGAGAAGCCCAGAGCAGCTGCTGGAAGGAGGGATGTGCCTGGATGGGAACCCAAGTTGAGCCCTCTCCAAAGCAGGAGCAGGTGAAGGTGATGCCATCAGAGTCCTCTCCAAATCAGCCTGGCCATGGGGCTGTGCCTTGGCTCCACCACAGCCCCAACAAATGCCACGCCTCTGTGTGTCATGGTGCTAGACTTCTCGGAGAACACGGGTCAAGACTCTTCTCCACTTTGTGCTTCTCTTACACTTCAAGTTCGCACTTTACCTTAATCCAAATAGTTGTTCCTCACAGGTTTCACCCCACTGTCACTCCTTGTCCCACCTCCTGGCCCCACTCCAGCACCCACCTGCAGAACCACAGCCCCAGGGGGCTGCAGCATGGGAATGCACCCATCCCCACCTGCACTCCTGCTCCATGCTCCCACAGCCCATGGGCTGCACTCAGGCACAGCCCCACAAGAGACAACCTCCAAAAACTGCTCTGCACCAGCCCTACAGCCCATGGCCCCACTGTGCTGAGCCCCAGCCCCAGCCCCAGGCAGGATCCTCCAGGGCTGCCCTAACTCTGCAAGAACCATTGCCATGGCTGGGGCACAGAGGGGAGCACTGGCAGGCAGCCTGCATGGCAAACCCATCACTGACCAGCTGGTGAGTCAATAACAAAGCTGAAAGCCACCACTGGCATGGATTATCTGCCCCAAGAGCAGAGAATCTKTCAGCAGCTCACCCCTCTGATGTCACAGGGGTGCTGGGTGTCACCCTTCCACATCAGAGGACCCAGCAGTGGGGATGGGGAGACACTGGAGTGCCAGAAACCTTCACTCTGACCAACATACAGCCTGTTTCCCTCAGCAGAGCACCCCAGAAAGCCCAGCAGAGCACCCCAGAAAGCCCAGCCACCCGCAGCAGGACCCCCCTCATTTCAGGGGGCTGCGGGATGGGTACATCAGCAGCGCTGGTGGGAGTTTGCTGTAGACAAGTGAATCAGTGGAACAGATGAGCAGCTCCTGAAGCATCTACCCACAATGTACAGCAAGAAGAGATGTAATTTCAGGCTTGTGGCAGATGCTGGAGGGTTTGTGGTGCTAAAAAAAAAATTAAAAAAAAAACTTGACACCTACATATAATAGATAGCTTTCTAGGGCAAGGAAATCCTGCAGTAGCTGGAAGAAAACCAATCACAGTTCTCAACTACATTTGAGGTAAGGAAATAGAACATAGTCCAAAAGAACATCTCCTAAAGGTCAGTTTCACAAAACTAGAAACAACCAGACACTAAAATAACTGAGAGAAAACACCTAAATATAAGTAAGTGTGACAATGCTTACTGAAGGATGTYTAAAGATGCCTTAGCAGAGCCTTCCTTCCCACCATGAACAGAAACAGCATATTTAAAAAAATTATTTGGTTTAAAATAGGAAWTTTTAGGTCAAGAGCCAAGTTTTTAAAAATTGCAACAAATCAAAAATCCACTGAAAAATTMGAGCTAGAAATCAACACATTTTAAAAAGAAAGCTAAAAGATATTAAAAGGCAAAAGATATTAGAGTCAATAGGTTTATCTAGAAAAAAGCAACAATCTATCAATATATTAGGCTTGATGCTAAAAAGRTACCATGAAAGTATCCTGATATAGAGGATATAGAATGTATAAGCATTAATTTTTATATTTGCAAATAAGGATGACTTAAATCTCAGCTATGGCAAAATTCTCTGAGAAGTGAGTTGGGAAGATCCCCAACACCATCTGCTAACCATCCTTCACATCTGTAATGAGAAAACCTGCACGCAGAGCCTATGAGGGAACTCACCCGAATTCCTAACATTGACTTTAAAAAAAACAAACCAGAAGCATGTCCCAGGCCAGCCAGGAAGTTCCAGAGGTCTTGGAATAATAAATAAAAAACCCTGCTCAAGCAAACAAAAACTTAGCACGGTGCCAGTATTCCAGAGGGCAAACGGCTGAGCAGGGAAGTGCAGGCTGCTCACCCTGCCCGTGCTCCCGGGGTGGAAACACAACTTCTGTTAGTCAACAGAGTTTTCTGGCTGGAGGGCTTGTCAAACGGATCTAGTATTTCTTCTGAGAGTTTGCATTTGGCTGACAAAGGTAGCTGTGTTGACATAATACATACAGACTTCTGTGTGACGCCCGACTTGGGCTGGGGTGACAGTTCAAGAACAAAATCCCCCGTGCTATGCAAACAGCAGTGTATAGTGTATATCCAGAGGATTAAAAGGCACTCGAGCCCAATGACCTCGTTAGAATTGTACCTGCACCGTCTGCCCCTACAGAGATTTTTGGATCCCCAGAGATGACGTTCCCAAGAGGGAAAGGGGCCTGTGAGGCAGCAAAAATTGCTCTCTGCACACAAAGCTCCAGGCAGCATTGCTGGGAGATGTGGGTTTCCAGAGAATGCATGTTTGGGCTGTGTGCCTGAGTCTGCAGCGAGTTCAGAAGAGCTAGAGAAGGCTATTGCCAGAGCCTCTGCCTAGGGAGCAGGCRAACTCATTGAAAAATATTGGCTGGTTTTAGAGCCGATTTTCACACTTGTAAAGCTGGCCAGAGCCAGAATGGAAAGCTGTAAACTCAGCCATGCCAGCAGCCTTTGGCTGGTCCTGATCCTGCACGTGCCACATTATACACGGCTCACTCRCATTTATTCCTACTTGGGTTCAAATCTGTGCTCAGCACTCCGAGCACCTTCCAGTAACAACACCGGGCGCATCAACATATGTTACACCTTCCCAGATGGAAGGAGAAGCAGTGAGATTTCTGTTGGAGAGTTTTAGAGGCAAGTTCTTGTTCTCCCCAACTCRTTCTGTGCTCAGGGCATTAGCGGGATTGTCAGGGTTGTCATAATTTTCAGCTGCCAAAAAATTTCACCCCTCCCATAAAGACATACAGACATCTGTCCTGTSAGAGAAGCAGGGTTATTCCTCACACCCTTCACCCTCAATCATGTGATATATCCTGCTCTGTGGATATACAGACCAAACCCTGAACTTTTTGAACCTCTCTGACAGCACAAATATCTCCAAGTGTCCAGGTAGTTGTATGTAGAAAAGCCTAACACCAGCTTGAACAGGCAGCTGTGGATGTGAGCTGTCTACCACAGAGGACACCTGGGGCTTTCAGTGAWACCCAATTTCCTCTGCCCACAGGCACCACTCACCTCCTTCCCCTTGTTGAGCTCCAGGCAAATGCTGATGTGAGATCCTGCCCGACAGTCACACTCTTGTAGCAATGTGCCATCGTAGCTGTGGACAGTGCTGAAGTGACAAGTGACAAGTACTTCAGAAAAGTCCAGGGGAATGGACCAAAAACCCCACCCTCACAAAAGCCATCACCCACCACAGCTACTGAAGCAGTGCCAGTTGCACAGCCCAGCCTGAACCCAGCTTAGCCTGACAATACAGTTTCAGCTCCAGCTGGATGACCTTGCATGAGCTTGCTCCAGAAACAGAGGGCACGGTGCTTCCAGGATTTGGCAAGAGCCATCACAGGTGTCCTTTTCATTTATTGAACTGGCTTAGGGTATATTCACACGTGAGCAGATAAACTCTGTCCAAAGGACTCCAAACTGGCTGCTGGCCTCCAGATGAGCCCCTCTCATTCAGATGTTGGCTTACATGCCAGGAGGAGCATGAACTGAGCTGAGATCCCCGACTTTTTGTCCTGCATCCAGGAAGGCTGACAGATTGCTTATTTCCCAACACAGAGAGATGCAGTATTGTCTAAACACCCTAAGCAYGAATGAACGACTTTTCAGCAAAACAAGATGACAACAGTTAGACGTGGGTTAAACATTTTACTTTACTGAACTTCAGACCACCACCCCTGGCCGGACCACCTCACCCTCCTGCTGCTGAACCCCTTYGTGATTCAGCACAGGCATTCCCAGTTTAGGCTGTGACTGAAGGAGGAACAGTGCTCAGGTGAACAAGGSAGGAGCGGTCTTGGGACCTACCACTGCTGCAAAGCCTGTCACACTGAATTCCACACTAGTCACAYACAAGTTCTGTGTGCAACAAGAGCCGCCTCCCCTCAAATCAGGAAGGTGAGCAATGTTTGCACTTCTGTTGGCTTTGTTTTAAAAGCCTTCGGCTTGTACAGAGAGCAGACAACAGGCTACTGACAAGGACTAAGATCTGGAAAATATCTCCATGATCACTTCAACACAAAGCTGTTCTTTTTCACTTTCACGGGAGCTTTCACTCAACTCACAGTGGAGGCAGACTTAACACATGAAATGCATTCAAGTGATCAACGACTTGAAAGCTAATAAAAGCAGTCAGCAGCTTCAAATCTGCTTGCAGCCAGATAACATAAACAGCTAGTTATCTTGGGGAAAAGGGTAGGGCGTTTTCTTTTTCTTTCCCAGAGCYACTGATTACAGCACCCACATTTTAAAGCAAAGCCAAAGAGAACAGCAAATACCTTTTCCAACTACACTGCAGTTCTCGTAAACCAAGTACACACTGTCTTGTGTACTGTGGGTGCTATGGGTAGCGTTTCGTGCACCAGTTAAAGAGCAACTCACTATTCGAGGTCACTGCATCCGGCGCCTGCCCAAGCCAATGGCCATTTCTGTGCTTTCTGTCATTAATAAATCAATCAAATGTTAGCGGCGCTGGAGTGAAATTGTCCCATCAGCCTTATCCATCAGGTACTTTTACTGAACTCTGTTGAGTTACTGCATACTTACAGAAGATTGAGAGAGGCAGTGAGACATCAGCATCTCAAAATGCTTGCAACTTGCACATCATAAACACTAGAGATATTTCATTAGAGYGATTTTACAAGCTATAAAACTGAAGGTCATTTTATGCCTCTCTATAAAAGCAGACAGTGATGTAGTCCTCAGTAAAACATACTCTACAGTATAGTTTAAGCAGCACTACACAGACTACTTGAAACTCCTTACAGAGCAACTTATCTTCGGTATTACTTCTCTGCTAAAACTGTTATCCACTACTATTTCTTTGCTAAAATAACAAGACTTTGGAGGAAACAAATTTTACACCCTCAAATAATACAACCTTCTTAAAAATATTTAATATCAGCTAAACAAGTTTCCTAGATTAATTCATCAGGAAGGTCAATACATAAGGCTACAAAGCAGACTTCCAAATTACCCGTGGAAAAAACATGTAAATTCTTCACTCTGCTTTCAGCATAGCCGCTTTACGAKGAAAATGCTAAAACACTGAAAGGCTGGAACACAAAAGCAAGTGTACAGCATCGTAATGGACTCGTCTTAAAAACCCGAGCGCTCTTGCTCGGCACCTGACGCGGCACTCGGAGTCGTCCTCACCTGCGCCTCTGCCCCGCTCCTCCCAGCGCGGCTCGGCTGAAGGGTTTTACCTGAGCTGGCTCCTCCACTTGCAGCTGCCTCTGGGGGACAAAAGTTTCGAAAAGTCGGAGGACAGCAGCAGCAGCAGCGGGACTGGACGGGACGGGCAGAATGAGCCGGGAAGCCGGCGGCAGCCCGGGCACCGGAGAGAAGCGACGGGCGGGCACTGCTCCGGCTCACCGGCAGCTCGGAGCCCTCGGCCGGGGCAGGTGGGACCCGGGCTCCCGGGCGGAGGTGCCCTCCCCGCCGCGGTGCGGAGCTGCGGTGCTGCCCCCGCCGCCCCCCGCGGGCTCCTGCCCCGGCAGACCGGGGCCGTGCGGGGCCGGGGCGCGGTGCGTGGTGTGCGGTGTGCGGTGCGGGGCCGCTCCGCTCCGCTCCGCCCGCCCCTCCGCCCGCCCCGCGCCCGCCTCGCTCACCGGCGTTGCGGAGCTTCTTGTTCCGCAGCACGGAGAGGATGACCAGCGCGTTGCCCAGCACGTCCACCACGATGGTGAAGATAAGCAC
>NW_026623479.1:789346-817527 GCF_030028575.1 Malurus melanocephalus
GCAGCGCGGGGGGCGGGCGGGGGTCCCCGCTCGGAGCCACCGGAGACACCGGCCCCGGGCCCTGCGCGATCCTCGCCCCTCCGGCCTCCGCTGCCGCCGGACACTCGCCCGGGTCCCGCCCTCGGGCAGGGCTGCCGGCAGCGACGGGTTATGGGTTCCGCTCCTCGAGCCGCTCAAGCGTTCCCGGCGCCTTTGCTTCCACCGCCCCGCGGCTCCGCTCCCAGCCAGCCACCCCCCAGGCAAACCCATCCCCACAGGGACTTTTTCAACCAATTACGCCAGCATAAGGCCATTCACTTTCGCTTTAATACCTTTTACCGATTGTAACGTRTGCGCGGCAGAAGCCTCAGCAGTAATGTAAGCTCAGCAGCCCCCTCGCAAGCTTCTCAGCCGCAGGAAGACAGCACTCAGCCGGGATACCCACCACCCGCAGCCGGGATACCCACCTTCCGCAGCCGGGATACCCACCTTCCGCAGCCGGGATACCCACCACCCGCAGCCGGGATACCCACCACCCGCAGCCGGGATACCCACCACCCGCAGCCGGGATACCCACATCCCGCAGCCGGGATACCCACCGCCCGCAGCCGGGATACCCACTGCCCGCAGCTGGGATTCCCACATCCCGCAGTCCAGCCCCATGGCTGAGGCTTCCAGGCACCTTCTGTGCTTTATTCCACACCAGCATGAGCCAGAAGATGCCAAACCACTGTGSTCAGACTGGCTGCAATACCACAAACCCATGAGCTCTTGGCTTTGTTTAGAACACAAAATCAGAGAAGAGAAAATAGGGATACTGTAGAACCATAGAAGGGTTTGGGTTGGAAAGGACCTTAAAGATCATTMAGRTCCAATTCCCCCTGTTGCAGGCAAGGACACCTTCAGGAGCACCAAGTTGCTCAGAGCCCCTTCCAATCTGGCTTGGAACATTTCAAGTGATGGGGCATCCACAGCAGTTCAGGGCACCCTGTGCCAGGGCCTCACCAGCCTCCACAGTCAAGAAYTTCTTCCTTATATGTAACCTAAACTCACCCTCCCTCAGTTTAAAGCCATTTCCTCTTGTCCTATCACTCCATGCCCTTATCCAAAGACCCTCTCCAGCTCTCCTGTAGCCCCTTTAGGGACTGGAAGGTGCTATAAGGTGTCCTTGGAACTCACTCTCCTCCAGGCTGAACAGCCCAGSTCTCTCAGCCTGGTTGATGGCAGAGGTGCTCAGCATCAGCCCTGGGCAGGACAGAGGGCAGGGGCACRSWRRGRCTGCCCAGCTCCACCTGCTCTGGCTTCTGCCCAAAGCCACCCCTCTGCGTGCAGGCCAAAGTGCCCAAGCAAACATTAAAAGTTGTGTCACAACCCGTCGTGGGGGTTTTACTACTGCCTGGTGGAGTGAGTCAATAACAAAGCTAAAAGCAAAGGTTTTGATGGCTCATTCCCTGCCAGCAGGGCACAGGCAGCAGCAGGGCACAGCCGAGAGCAGCAGCAAACATGGGGGTCAGAGCCCGGGGTCAGAGCCAGCCCTGCATCTGTGCTCAGAACCTTGCTGAGCCAACCTGCTTTGAGTGTCTTTTACCTATTCCTCATGACTGGAGAACACTCAATTTCTGAACAGGGGAGGAAAAAAAAAAAAAAAGAGGATTTTAAAGAAAGTGATCTAATTCCTGCATTCTTAAATTGTTAAAGTCAACATTTTGGCTTTATATTTAGCTTCTTTGGGCTTCCTTTTGATGCTCTGCACTGAATTCTGCATAGTTTTACGAAGATTTTCTCAGTGTAAACCAAATAATTTTGTTTATGGAGTTCCAGCTCTGTGTTCAGAGCAGACAGGAGCATGGTCAGCTCTCATGGACATATCCTTTCAGCACCTTCCACCTTCCCTCTGCTCTTCTCTGGCAGCTTTTGCACCATTTTTAAGATACTCTCAGGTGTGTTTCAGCTGTGGAGAACTGGGATGTGACTTCAAAGGACCTGAATTTAGATACAAATGTCTTGAATTTGAAGAAGAGTGCCAAAGCTGCCCCAAAAAGATTTTGGCTTCACTTACATTTAAAAATGCCTTGTTCATAGAGCAGGGTGAGGTAAAGGGGTTGTAACATTTCGTGAAACTAATGCAACTGGAAAAACATAAAAATGGCTTTTTAGCTGGCCACTTTTTTTGGTGCATAATTTATACCTGCAAAAAGCAGTCTTTTTCCACAGCCTGGAGTGACTGCCCTGGGTGGGAAGGTCTGTAGAGCTCTACCAGGCATGTGTGCATCTGCATAGTTGCAGCAACTAATCTCCCACAAGAAACTTAGAAGAAATTATGATAGATGTAGTGAGCAACTGTTTTCATCAGTGGAGTGATTTAGATGAATGATATTCAGGCTGTTTCCTCCCACCTTCCTGCTAAATGGACTCTTCACCGTTTCAATTAAGACAAGGCAAGCACTCTAGGAAGCAGAGGCAAGGGAAAAAATGAAAGTAGAAGTATCAATGAGACCTTTTTAATTACTCTTTACCAGAACCGCTGACATAAATCACACTGAAATAAGAGTATCCCCAGTGTGTTAGAAGAATTTAGGCTCGTTTGGTTGTGCAAGGATCATGAATGTGATTGCAGGAGAAGGCACCTGAATTAGGGTCAGAAACCAGAACCCTTCAGTACCCGAACGACACCAGGGAGGGTACGTACCTGAAAGCAAACAGGAAGACTGAGTAGAATGCAATCAGTGYAAAAGATTCAAGCACCATAAATGCACACACCTTGTGCAAAAATGTCATTGTTTTGTTAACAGTGAGGCTGGCAGGGGCAGTGCCTGGCCCCCTCCTGCCGTGCCCGTCACAGCAATGCTGTGCAGAGAATCTCTCATCCCTCACCGTGCAGGTCCAGTGGCACCAAACACACCCCTTTCCCCACCTACCTACCACAGCACACAGCTCAGTAAGAGTTAACCCAGGTATGCTGTAATAAATGGAAGCTTACATAATTGAAAAATAGCTGAGGCATTAATCTTCCTTCTCRCTACCTTGAGTCCTCTTTAAAAAGATTATTTTGTCTTCCGAGACAGCTTTAATGCGACTTAATGAATCGCTTATAAATTAAGAATTTTTTCCCCTCCTATACAGGGGCAGGCTGACTACTACACTGATTTTGTCACAGAGACAATTAACTTTTGTCAGATATACAGAGATAATGGCTGTTCTCTGCAAATACTACTATAGTGAATTTGGCGTGTTTAAGGCCAATTTGTCTTGCTGTTTTGACCGAGCATGCTTAGTGACAATGACACACCCATTCCCTTTAGTCAGACCTGGGGAATTCCTCATGATTACCTAAATAATCAGTGACCCCTGGGCATCCCCTGGAACAGGTAGGTTAGCACTGAGTAAGGAATACCAGGCTGCAAATTTCAGAATTCCAGCATGAGCTCCATTCAAAGGTGTCTTGGTGTCCCTCTTCAAAGGAGGGAGGAGACATGAAAAGAAAGGAGAGAGATACAAAATCAGAGCACCAGGAAACCTTCACCTCAACTTCCATGCCGCCTGTCTCAGCTGCAGACTTTGATCTTTGATCTGTAACCCCCTCCTTGCAAAAGCAGGCACCARAACCCCAGGGACCACCAGGACCAGAGGGCAGGTTAGTGGTTTCCTCACTGAAAATAACTCCCAGTGAGCTGCAAAGACAATTTTACAGCACAAAGTCATTCCTAACACCGAGGTCCCCAAGCAGTAGCACTCAGTTGTTTGCCTTGCCCGTGTCCCACAAAACACCTGCTCTGTTCCCCAGACCCACACACACAGGGCAAAGATGCTRAATGAAGCTGAGCCCCTCTCCTCCCACCACACCAGCCTAGCCAAGTACTCATATTTATTTCCAGCAAGAATAACAGGCAATAAAAGTTGTAATTTCTCAACACACGGGCATTTTGACTCAAGTAATGGCCTTTGGGAGACACACAAGCAGAAGCAGAAATGAGGCTGATAAATCCTTTGCCACATGGGCTACTTCCACACTCTTTAGCTCCTGCGTGGCTGCTGCTGGTGATAGGCAGAGCAGGTTTTCCTCCACCCCTGAACATCCTGGTTTCACAGAGGGTTTAGAAGTCTCTCCTGCCTCCCATGTTGTTACCAGCAGCCTACAGGTGTGGAATGCCACAAGGATGCAATGCTCAGCCACTGGAGAGCTCCAGCACGTGCCTTTCCAGCACAGTCTGTTTTATTTGTTTAAGATTCTGATCTAAACCCCAGACAGGGGAGGTGCATTCCTTGGCGCAGTCTCAGACTCGTCACGCTGACAAACACAGCTAAAATAAGGCATTTAGTCTCCCCATGCATCATTACTGTTAGCATAAAAATAAGGGAAAACACTTTTTTTTTCTCCCCTGATCTCAATTCTGCCCTTAAATCCAGCATATGGCCGGGGGGCAGAGTTACTTCCAAACCATTCCCAAAGGGGGAATCACCATTATCCACCTGCAGCTCTCTAGCCAAACACATACAGCAGTCATTACTCCCTCCTAAACTTTTCTCTCGCCCATTTGGACATTTATGCAGAGGCAACACAGCTGTACCGTGCACAGCTCAGAGAATCCCAGTCCTGGGAAAAACAGAGCTGGCTGCTTCAGCAATAAACAGATGAATGCAGCAGCTTGCCCTGAGCTGCCATCGCACAGGAGATCAACAAACAGGCAGCTCTGTTTATGCCGGCGAAACTCCAGACAAACTAACAACCTTGTGTTCAGCCACTTCCCCTCTTTGTCCGCGGAGCAGCAGCCTGACGCAGCTTGCCCTGAACAGGCCTTTTTGTTAATCACAGACACAGCCTGTTCATTCAGCCCGACTGCTCAACGCTGCAATCTAAATAAAAAGGGAAAGAAGGAAAACTTTGTATTCCTTTCGTACCCTGAATATTAAAYGACACCATCAATGTTGCCTTGGGATGCAACATCAAACCACTTCCTTTGCTCCAAGACGGGATTTAAGAAGAATGACTTTGAGGCTGGCTTGCCTTTTCAAATCTCCCATTTTTTCCCCCCATCTCAAACTCAGGGATGCAACATGAATGAAATCAGAATTAGCCTCGTTACAAACGAGCAAGGGGGAGGCTGACCTAGATTCACTCTGCCTCTCTGAAGGAAGTGACGGCAAAAGTTTAAAACCTGTCATACGGGGCTGTCGGCTGCAGCACATTTAGGTCAAAGTTTGTTGCTATCAAATCGTGCTTTCTGAAAAGGCTTTTACTGGTGGGATGATTTGTCTGGCAGCAGCTGAATTATGCATGGGATTTGTACAGTCTCTGCTCRCAAATAACTCCAGCCCTTCCGATATGTGCGAGGAAACTCAAGCGCTTCCCTGCAGCATCATCAGTGGCTTGAACCCAGCTCTGCATCCCTGGGGACACACGTGCTGGGTTTTGGAGCAGCTCTCACCACCAGCTCTCACCACTATCAGGCAGCATCCCGTGGTGGAATCAGTCTTGCTGTAGATTTTAAGGTGCTAGGGCAGAATGTGGGATTTTTCAAGGACTTTACTGAATCCTATCCAAAAAAATGCCAAATCAGAGGGCCTGCTCCCAGCAAAGACAGCCTGGTTGCTGTGCAGGTTGCTCAGGGGGGATGCTCAGATGGCAATTGAGAGGTAGCATGGGTCTCTGACCAGGTGACAATCATGGCTGAAGGAAAGGTACAGAAATGATCCCGCTGGTGGGGTTTGTTTGGGTAAAAAACCCTCAGGGAAGGATTTAATTGATGTATTTAATAGCTAACAAAGAATAACAAATTAAGTGTTTCAGTATCCAAGTAAGAAACTCCTGCCAATCAATCCAATGCAGAGAGAGACACAGAGTCTGGTTCACGACAGAACAGCCCCTCCCAAAATGTGCCTTTGACTCAGGCAGAAGAAGGACCACTCATCCTCCTCACACCAGCCCCATGATGCACGAGCTCAAACGAGGGTGGCTCAGGCTGTTCCCTTGCACAGAGACCTCCTGGGATGGCAGGAGAAAAAGATGGGGGAAGGAGCACTTTATATTTTTTCTCATTGAGATTCTTCATCCAGTCCCTTTTTCTACCAGTAGAATCCAACAACAAATCCATTCCTGCTCCTTACAGATCTCCACATTCCCCKCCTCCCCAGCCCCTGTTTGCATTCAGATGCACACCCACCTGCAAACATTCTGCCCACATCACATCCAAGCTGCTTTTCCAGCTGGGGATGGCACAAGCTTTCCCCATTGGCAGTTGTTTTCAAATGCTACGGCTGAAATTTCCATGGTTGTCCTCTGCAAGAAGGGAAATAACTCTTAAGAAAGAAGACAAGGAGCTTTCCCTGAGCAGCCCCTCCTGCAGCCTGGATTGGGACTTGAGCAAACTTCAGGAGCACTTGGCACTGACCACCTTTCTATGAGACAGTGGTGGAGGAAGGACAGAGCAACACGTTGCACTCCAAATATCAAGCTCTTAATTATGTCCCAAGCAGCACCTCTGYGCCTGCAGTAATGAGGGCTCAGCTACATCCACGGCTGTTAGCGAGATCCTGTTTTACTCCATCCTCATTATGGGAAATCGCCTGCTCAGATCCAGCAGCCGTGGAGATGTTTCCTCTCGTGAAGCAGATTGCCTTCCCCTGTCAATTACGAGCGCAGAGCTCGACAGCCCTGCRCAAATTGCTGGGTGAGAGCATAAATAGGAGGACATGAGAACCGATTACAGCCCTGGTGGCAGGCTGGCTTAAAAACACCTGATGGGAGCAGGGAGGTCAAGAGTAATAAAAAGCTGAGAGGTGATGGTGATGGTGGCTGGCACAGCRGTGCTGTGGAGCTGAGGGGAATGTGTGGTGCCTACCTGGCCCTGCAGAAATGCAGCCATCCACAGTGGTGGTGTGTTGACAGAGGGGCTGTGGCCACGGGACTCTAAAACCAAAATTTTTACCCCAGTGAGGAGATTCCMTTTCCTCAGGCTATCACTTTGGTAYRTATCAGAAACATGTAGCCTACGGAYAGGAAACTCCATATCCTTTGGGGAAACAGAAAAAGATTCCCTTCTCTTGCTGTACTYCCACCAAAAGCTCTGATTTCACTGGACACCCAGGCACACCTGCAAAACTCAGCAGCATTTCCAAGGGGTGAGCAATCAGGTCTCTGGGCTGAGGCTGCACACAAACCTTTACTCAGTGCACAGCACTGGTGCTCACACTGGCAACAGCAGCTGCTCTTACCTGAGGAAGCCCAGGGTTAACTTCCATCAAACAGACTCTTGTCCTGTTGGGTGCCCTTTCTAGAGAAAAGGATGAAAAAGTGTGTGTGGATTTTAAGCAATGCTCTTGGAGATGGTTTGTTCAGCCYTACAGACCTTGCTGACTCCTCCTGGGCCTGGTTCTCAGCCCTGCTGCCCTGCTGGACCCCTGGAGCCTGCCTTTACTCCTTCCTTTGGGCAAGGAGGTAGCAATGTCTCCTCTGCCTACRGGTCTGTCCAGGGTCAGGGATGATTCAGCAAAGGTACAACTTCCCTGCTGAGTGCCCATGTCACAAAAATCCCTTTGCTCTGCCCTATAATACATCATTGCTCATGAACTTCCACTGGTCATCAACCCCCTCCCCATTGCCTGGCCTGATGTCCAGCTGCTCCTGCACCTTCAGCCTCCCTGGACAGTAAGGTCCACACCAGCACCCAATGTTTTCCTCAGGTATGACTTGTGTCCACTCTGTCCTGCTCATCTCTTCAATAGCTCCATCCAGAAACCTCCTCTGGGCATCAGCTCTGCACACTTACACCCGCTGGTGTTTTCACAGGCTCTGCAGGAGGGTATTGATTCCTGCTCGTGGAGCAGCKCTGTCTGAGGAAAAGCTACTGCATTTGCCTGGGTGGGCTTTGAAAATGGACCTCTGTGTGCCCTGCAGATCCATTCTTCACCCTTCCCCTCCTGCCGTCCCCACAGACCCACTGGGGTTGCTCACCCGCCTCACCCCGGCCCCTTTGCTTTCCTTCTAGACCCTGCAGGCAGAGCTGCCTGTGATTTATATCCTTGTATGTAATTCTGCTAACTCACAGGCACCAGAAATCTGCAGCTGGCAACTCCAGGCTGCTTTCCAGCTTCTCCATCCAGACCTGCCAGCAGACGTTTTCAGTTTTGGTTCTCAGATCTCCATTGCAGTCTGGTCTCAAAACAGTGAATCCTCCAACTGTGCGTGTTCGACTCCACAGCCTCAAAGCTGCTACAAACGAGCTGCAAGCTCCTGCTGCTCCTCGAGAGACGAGTGTACCCCTCCAGAGTGTGTTCCTTTGGCAGAGAGCTGTGCCCTTCAGACCTCTTGAGCACAGTTTGGTGCCTGGTTTTCCCCTCCTCCCTGATTGTAGGCTTGTAAGCAAAGACAGCTCTCCTCAGATCTGGTGATGTTGAAACTCTTCTTTACCAGTAACTCCACTTACCTCTGCAACAAGGTGAAAACAGTGCTTGAATTTCTGCTGCTTTCCTGGAGAATTTCCTGGCACTGAGCTGTAGGAGCATCCATCCTGCTGCCTTTCCCTCARCTCCTCGCTCCTGGCTGTGCTCTGCCCTTCCTGCAGGCATTTCTGGGCCCAGGTTTTATTCAGTCATGGAGAAGAAATGAGAGCTGYGGTTCATAACTCATAGGAAATTTCACTGAAAGTTGAACTAATAACTTGAAAGATGAGAGATGGGAAGAAAAAAATGAAGGATTTGCATGTCTCAAGTTCACCCTCACTTTCCAAAAATCTGATGCAAGGAAACAAGTTTGGAGATGTTAGGTCAGTTCTAGGATTTAACAGGGTTGTATACATTTAAAATGAAAGCCCCAGTAGATGGGATTACCTCCCTAGTCAGGGTTTGTCCCTGCTCCCAGGGAGAGACCAAGCACTGTCCCCAGGCAGAGGGCACTCAAGCCTGGCATGCAGTGTGCACAAAAGAGCCTGAARGAAAAGGCAAGGCTGCTGAAGGAAAGCTGGATTCAAATTAGATCTGTGATACAGAGAGYTTGAAATTAAATATAAATCCAACTATAAGTTGCTGTAGATATTTAGGATTTGTATATGTACATTGCATATATATACACATACACACACGCATATATATTTATAAAGACCAACAAATCCTATCTGTTTTCAAYGTGGGCAAGATGTTGCTATAGTAATCTTAATTTTACACTCCTTACATTAAAAAGAAGATTGCAAGTTGTTTGGCACACAGACTGTCTTTTTGTTATAGCATGTGCTGCATTTAACCCAGTGGGACTCTGTTCTCTGCTTCTTGGAACTATGGAAATAGAAATAACTGCTAACAATAATGTCATCATTGTTACATGGCTGCCCTGGATTCAGTTTCCTTTAAAAAGAAATGAGGGAAAGAAAAAAAAAAGAGGCAGACAGATAAAGAAACAGTCGGTGCATATTAGCATTGAATTTAGGCTTGGACATGGACAGGTCYTTGAGGAGGGGCAGGGAGCCACACTGGGAACTGCAGGGGGAACAGGAGAGTCCCGGGTGGGAGCRGGGCAGGAGGAGAGCACCTGCCTCAGATTTCATGTGACACCAGCTGTGAACCAGAAGTGACTCTACCAAAGGCAGGAAAGGCACCAAGGGTGCACCAAAAAGGATAGAACAAAGTGAGGTACCTGTGCTGCAAACACACTGCCCGTGATGAGAGTGGAGCTGCTACAAAAGCTGCTGTGTTGGTGTGGGATGGGGGCTCTCTGCCCACACTGCGGGTCTGCCTCTAAGTGGAGAACTAAAAATAAAACCCCAACACCTCTCCCAAACCGGCCTCTCTCAGGACCATGCAGGGTGGAGGGTGGAGGTGCAGCCCCACACAGCCACATGGCGAGCCTCAAAGCCACCCCAACACCGCCCCACAGCAGCTACCCCATCCCTTGGTTCCCTTCTGCGAGGGGCTGGGGGATGCACGGGGTCCTAGAGCCTCCAGAATCTGTGGACCCAAACCCTCCCGGGGAAGAGGATGGAGAGCACCTCGCTTTCCGAGATTTGCTGGAGCTCCAGGTGGTGCCAGACCTGGGGARGTGTGAGGATGGGGTCCATGCAGCCCACGGGAACAGCCTGTGCTCTGCAGAGACAAGCACTGACTTCCAACACCCCCATCTGACATCAGCTCCCGGGAGCGTTTGTTTTCTCCAGATTGATGGTGTTTACAACTCCAGGCATCTTCTCAGTCATCTGTGATCTCTGGCCGTGAGCGGGTCTCTTTGGGACACTGAGTGACAAGTGTTGTTACGGTGCCAAGGCGATGGGACTCTCGAGTGCCTGTGGCAGGCAAATCGCTGTGAAATCATGATTTATCTGGAGCTGCATTAAGTTATGTCTCCCCTTCCTGCCTGCCCTGGCAGTGGCTGCATGCAGGTACGCTGTATTTCTTCCTCTAAACAGGAGAAGGCAGGGCCATTTAGCAGCAGCCAGAGATCAGAGGGTGCCCAAATGTAAACTCCAGGACAAAGCTCATCTGAGCGTATTTGAGGGACGGAGCTGACAAGTGACAAACGGGCAGCGCTGAGTTTGCTCTATTTTGGCTTACACCACTGCCTGAGGAAACACAGGAAGGGAAAACAGGTGAATTATTGTCACCTCCACACTTAAACAAATGGAGGCTTCAAACAAAATTGCATTGCTTAGACGTTCAGAGGGGGAAATATTTACCTCGGGTGCAGAAATAAATGTTAGAGTTTATGAGTCACATAAAGSCTTTTTATGCTGGAAATCCCTTCTGGATGAGAATGGGGATATTTCTCATTGTGATCTTGATCCATCCAATTTATTAGTGRAGCAAAAGGATCAGTGAGGCCTTATTCTCCAGAAGATGTGGCAATGGGAAAAGTTCTTCTGGTGGGGGTTGATGTCCACCTGCTCGTCCCCATCCTGGCTCACACAGGTACCTTTGCCCACCTGGACAGGTCCCATCCCAGCTGCCTCTTTGCACTGAGGGGTTTTGGCTGCTATCACAGGTTTATTCTGCCAYGTGGCTGCTCCCCAGGACCAGGAGATTGAGGGGGGCTTCTCCAACACCYCCTGTTCACAGGCAAACCCAGGCTTTGGAGCAGAGCAAGGTGGAACACAGGAACAGCAGGCTGGGAAGGAGGAGGGGGCTCTCTCTCTTTCTCTCTCTCTTACTCCTTGCAGCCCTCAGCACGCACCTCGCCAGGACACAGGATGCCAAACACTGGCACCCCTTGGAATGTGAGAGGGAGGTGTGTRTGCACAGTGCATGGATTAATGGATGAGCCAGTTTGGGTGCACTTTGGGTGCACTTTGCCCGAGCTGCTGGCACCACAGCCCAGGGAGACAGACAGCAGCTGATCCTGGGAGAGGCAAAGGCAGAGAAAACTCATTCATATGCAAAGGGYTTAGATCTTGGGGAGACTGGCAGTGAGCTCATGCAGCACAGAATGAGCCTGCCCAGATTTCTCTGCCTTTCAGAAAAAGACATTGCTGCTGCAGGAGCCTCAGGCCTTGTGGAAAAACCACCATTTCCTTCATTGGTGATGATTTATTTGGGAAGAAGCCTCATTTTTCACTGATCGTATTAGAGGCACAGAATGGATTACAGCATGGAGTAACCCTGATAGCTGAGAAATTCACTGTATGCAAATGTGAGCCTTAAACTGCTCTTTCTGTGAAGGATTGCCTGTGGCTGGGATGCACTGGAGATGTGGCACCAGTGAACAGACTGGTATTTAAAAGCAAAGGCTCGGCCACAAGGTACAACACAAGGTCTGCTGACTTCTACAAAAGCTGCTCCCTGTGAGCACAACCTGCACCTCTGCTCTGCAAACCYGCCCCTCTTGCTGCCGAACCCTGTGCCCTTTGGGATGCCTGTAAACAAACACATGTGCATGAAAAGACTGCCAAAAACAAACCACTGAGCCATCTGCAGCATCCACGAGCCCCCAAGGCCACCCATACTGTCCCCTCRTCCCTAAACTGCAGCCTGAGAGTGGCAAAGAGGCAGCACTGAGGGCCTAGGGCTGTTTGATCCTCTCCCACCTCCTCCAGCCCCTCAGAGCTCAGGCATTAGAGGGGAACAAGCTCAGATGTGAAGAGACATGAGGTGAAACTCRTGTTTTGCTCGGACTGATGCTGCCCTGGGTCACCTGGTGCATCCTCCCTTGGGCATCCCTTGTGGCCCCAGGCTGGACCCAGCACCTCCAGCAGCACAGGGATGGACAAGGATGCGTGGGGATGCTGTGCAGTGTGTGGCAGCTGCCTGAAGATGGCAAGCCAGCACTGCAGTTTATAATACATGCAAATAACCCTGCTGGAGGAAGAAGGGGGCTCCCTGCAAATAAGAGGGCTATATTTTCTTGGCAGCCCATGTAATGCCAGAGCAGAATTTAAATTGCGGTGTTTATCAAACAAGTCTGAGCCTTTTTTTTCTTTCCTCCTCTTTGTTAAATGCCGCCCGTCTTGCAGAATTTTGAGCAGTACTCCTGGTACTGCATCAGTCCTCAAGCCCAAATGCAAAGTCTGAGGAAGAAATTGCAATGCATCCTTTGGCACCAGGGAGCCATAGAGCTGGTGTGTGCATGCAATAATTTATCCTAAGCCTTCTAGTGGCATTTTATGTCTTTTTGCTGTAGTGCTATTACAGCTTTGATTACTCCATTTTTATGTTTGTCAGCACAGCATATGGGCAAGATAATTTGTATTCAAAGTATTAAACTGGTAATGTAAATTATTAAAGACCCAATTCATAAACGCATTACACACCATATGCAGATTCCTTCCCCTTAACTCTCCCTTCTCCTCCTCCTCCCCATTCTGCAGACCTGGTTTCACACAGCTGGAGCAGGATCACTGCCAGCTCCCACCCYGTRGACACCAGGTTCATCAGGTGAAGTCAGTGTCAGGTGAAGCTCCAGCCTCTTCCTTTTCCTGCTAACCCCTGCACAACTCATCCATCCCCAGCTGCCTGTTACCCATCAGCTCATCTCATTTTGGCACCTCCAAAGACACGATAAGAGAAGGAGCTGTCTCCCATTTTTGCCCCAAYCCCTCTTTGCAGCAGAGCACCCTCCAAAGTATGTACATCCCCCAGTGGAGCCATTGCAAGGGAGCGTTGGAGTGGGCACAGGAGGAGGAGRCACCCACAGTGCCAGTCCCATCTCGTGCCCATTTCCAGTTCCACACACGCAGGACAACAGCATCTCAGCTCTGGTTTTGTGGCAGGGGCTGCTGTACCTCTGGCAAGCACCCAGCCYCGTGGGCAACAGGTCACCAGTGCCRTGCTGGCCCCAACAGGATCCCAGCAGCCACTCTGAAGGGCTGGGGGCAGTGAAACCCCCCAGTCCTGCACGGAAATTGGGCTGTGGAGCTGCAGCCCCTCCAGTAACAGGCATCTCCTTTCAATAGCTGTTTACCAGACCATACACAGCGCCATTGTGTTGAGCAGATGCCGTCTTCTGTTTTTCTCATTACCAAGATTTACTGTCTTATAAGCTTATTATTGACCGAGGCTTTAGGCTTCCTTCAGGGCTGAGGCCGAGGGGAATGCAAACTCCCAGCACTCCTGTTTGCAGGAGCATCCCCCACTGAACCTGGGAGCTGACACGGGGCTCGGGGCCTCCCCCAAACCTGGACTCCTCCACCTCACAGCAAAGGCTTTGATAGCCCAGAGGAGTTTTAAGAAGCAGCAGAGTGCCCTGTTCCTGCTCTGGGAGCTCCCAAAACCCCTGGGCAGCCCCTCAGGCTCTGCCCCTGGTATGGAGCAGTTTCAACGCTTTGTGCTGCCAKCACTTCTGAAAAGTTACATTTGAATGGAGGAAAAATTGGGATGCGATGCTTAACTGTGCTTACCCTGTGTAAAATCAAGCAGGTCTCCCAACCTGGAGTCCCCCCACAGCACACAAAAAACCTTTCTGGCCCTGCTTTTCAGGCAAAATACATTCATCCTCCTATCCTGGGACAAGAAGGAGTACTTCGAATCCAGCTTTCCAGAGGTTTGGCTTCCAGGGTGCCCACAGGTGACCACAGCAGTGTTRTTCCACCTCTCCAGACCTCAATTTCACCAGCCAAAAGGTGCTGCTGGCACAGGATCCCTGGTACACTGGTCCAGCAAAGGAGCTGGTTTGCTTTCTTGGCACACCACACAGTGCCAAGAAATCATCCTCAGCAGCAGTTCCCTAAGGACATAGAGACACGCAAAAAGTAAAGACGCCGCCAGTGCCTACTGGTACTCAGCTCTGTAAGGTCTCCCGGAGCAGAAAAAAAAAAAAAAAAAAAAAAAAAAAAAAAAAAAAAAAAAGAGTTTTGCTAGAGAAAGATGATAAAGCAAGGCAGCACAGCACGTGCCACCAGCTCCTGTACCCAGAGCCCCATGGGTCAGATTAGAGCGTGTAGCTGACGGGTAAAACAAGAACATCCCCCACAAATTACAAATTTTGCAGGGCTTTCACACAACCTGGGCACGCATCGCTGAGTCAGCGCTTCCAGCCACAGGGCTGCATCCGGCTCACGCCTCAGCGCTGCAATTCCCGGGACAGCGTGTCCAGCTTGGCCACAAACCGTGGGGTGGGACTGGCCCGGCTCCCCTGCCTCAGCTCTCGGTGCCCTGGCTCGGTGTGCCCTCCCCACGTGTGGAAGGGAAATGCTGCTCCTGCAGCCCTGGGCACGGGCTGGGAGCGCTGCGAGGCTCCAGCTGTGCTCTGCCACCCTTGGRCACCTTACAGATGTGCCCAGGGCTGAAACTGCCAGGGCAAAGTATCCAGGAGAAGGATGGAAACGCGAGCAAAGTGCTGGAGATGGAGGAGGAGAAAGGCAGCACATGCTGAGAGGCTGGGAAAGAAATTACTTTTTGGAAAAAAACAAACTAAACCGCTATTCAGCTATTTCTGTTCACAACATAGTTGTAATTCCTTTTCCAATAGAGTGTTTTTAAAAAAGCAGGATTTTTCGACTCTTATTTCATGATCAAATGAAGAAGAYCCTGCTCCACCCGGCCACGAACTCCGTGCCTGAAGGGATGAGGGCGAGGGGCTGGGAAGGAGAGCAGGAAGGGCGAGTGGAGAGCAGGAAGGGGCGAGTGCAGCCAGCCCCGGGCAGACAGTGCTCCAGAGCAGATGCTGCTGGTGACAGAGGAGCCCTGCGCTGTAACARTGGGCTCAGTTTGGGCAGAACGGGGCTCTGCTGGTGGGAAGGGCTCAGGAGCCCCGAGCTGGGTTTTCTCCTCCTCTCCCGTGGAGCTRTTGGGCTCTGCACAGCTGCCCCTGCCCAAAATCACAGGGAGCGCTGTGCAAGCAAGAGCCTGAGCATCTGGTGTGTAACAGCGGCCACGGGGATGGGTGAGGTTTGCCCCAAAAGCTCGGAGCGGCGGGCAGAGGTGGGGCATGCACACAGTGCCATCGTGTCCCTGCGGAGGCAGAGCGGCAGCTTGGACGCACACAGCTCTGCTGGGGAGGGCGGGGTCCTCCGCAAACAACAACAATTGTTATTTTGGAATACGTCCACAGAGAGCCACCGTGATCCCAGCGTGCTGTTCATTTTCGGAGCCTCTAACCCACATTGTGAAGACACGACCCACCCCAGCAGACGAGCTCARCAGCAGGCTTCCAGATGTCCACCCGCTCGCCCATCTCAGACTCCTAATCCCCGACTTTGTCTGAGCTCTAGCTCATTTCTGATGCATTCAGATTATCCAGTGAGCATAACTGCTAGTGAACATCTGAATATTTCCCTCTCCATCTCACATTTCACCTTGGAGGAGAAGCACTCTGCAGAGCCCAGGCCCTTCTTTATCAAGCCAATTAGTGCAACACAAAAGCAGTGAATAGGACCAGGCAAAGCTCAATGGCCTGTAAAATCCCCAATATTTTGAGACGGGCTGAGGCTAAATATGACTGTTTAAAAAAAAAAAAAAAGGGAAGCCAAGGGTGAGTAAACCAGAGTGCTGGCCTTTCCAACCACATTAAAAAGAAAACCCAGCAAATCTGTCCAACGTACAAGGCAGTTCATGGATCATAAAGAAAAGTTTACAAACAGAGCGGCTRTAATTCCTTCTATAACATCGAAGGACCCAAGTTTGCAAGGAACAAAAGGAAATGATTAACAGGGGAAATATGCATGGTACAAAAAGACTTTTTAGTCCAAAAAGGGATGTCCATATTTAGAAACACTTGATTCCTGTTGTCAGGGCCCTGCTTTTCCTGAATGTGTTTCTCTCCCGTGAAAGAAAGAAGTCACAAAGGGAGTTTGTGCACAGCCATGTCACATGCACACAGGGCACTGCTGATTTTTCTCCAGGATTAGGGGAAAAATGCAAAGGATTCCAGAGCAAGCAAATAAAATAAAAATAATCATGTCCATATTTAGGAGAAAGCTTCTAGCAAGCCAGCAGCTCCTCCAGCAGGATCCCCTCTCCCACCATGGGCACCCTAAAGCCCTGTTAGGGTGGGYTGTCCCTGCAGGATCCTCATAGCAAGAGGGTGGCTGTGGCTCMCCGGGGCTGTGGGGCTGGAGAAAATCCCACTCCAGATCACGGGGATCTGCAGCTCTGCTCCGTGAGAGGCGTGTGCCACAGGGCTCTGCCACCTGCTCTGCACAGCCCCACCAGCCAAGCGTGGGTAAACAGGATACAGACCCTAGCAGAGCGCCTCTGACRGGCAGGAACCCGTGTTTGGCAGGATGAGAATCGATAGGAACATCCTTCCCACCCACACGTTCACCTTGTCTCCCCCACAGCAGCCTGTTCCTGTCCTTGYCATGAGAAGGTGTGCCCAGCACAGCATAAGGTGTTTCACTGRCAGTAACCAGGAGAGAGCTGAGCACAAACAGCAGCAAACACTTCAGAGACCACCCCTTCCTTTCCTGCAGAGCGGTGCCTTGGCTCATGGCACAGGCCGGCTGGGAAATACAGCACCATATGGTCCCTGACACAGGGAGACACCCTGTGGGCTGGATGCCGTCTGCTCGGGACCTGGAGACCTGCATCCCTCAGCTGCCTCCTGCTCCTGTTTCCCACCTCCACCACCACTGTTTGGCCCCTCATGGGCCGGCTGGGACAGCCAGCTCCGAGTCACAGCAGCTCCTGCATCCTCCACCCTCACCCTGATGCTGCTGGCAGCTCAAGGCTCTCAGGGGAATAGCTCCAGTGGGTGTCTGAGCTGGCACAGAGCAACAGCCCATGAGAGCTGGAGATCTTCCCTAAAGCACCTGACTACTGGGTAAACACAGTCCAGGCTGCTCCCAAAGCTTTAATGAAAGTTACACCACCTCAGGYAAGCCTTTGGGTCAGATGTGCTGGGCTGAGAGAGAGCTGGGCAGGGAACAGGAGAGGATGGGGCATCCACRGCTTCTCATGGGCAAYCTGTGCCAGTGCCTCACCACTTCTTCCTAWCATCTAATCTAAATCTACTCTCTTCAGTTTAAAGCCATTCCCTCTTTGTCCTGTCACTCTCTGCCCATATAAAATGTCACTCTCCCTCTTTTTCATAAGCCCCCTTTAAGCACGGGTAATGGAAGAGGCACAGGGCTGAGCTTTACATTCTCCCCAAGCAGCCACATCTGTCCCCTCTTAGCAGAGATTCATGGGGAAGAGTGGAAAACAAACAAGGCACAATCCTTTTATGTTCCAACCCACAGAAAGCCTTTTGCAAGTCACCCTCAAGGCTCAAARTACCTGGTCTAGTGGATTTTTTTTTGCCAGACAGCTCTAGTGGGAATCACCAACAAATGGAACACAAGTGACAGCAAGGAGAGAGAGATATTTTTAATTAAACAGTTTCTCACTAACCTTGTCTAGTGGAAGGTGCCCCTGCCCATGGCAGGGGGGTTGAATGAGATGATCTTTAAGGTCCCTTCCAAACCATTCAAAGATGCTACGATTCCATTTGGTCAGGTTTGATTCCGCTTTCAGACAAGTCCTTTGAAGAAAGGGTTCTCTCTAAGAGTTTTACTGACATCTTGATCTTTGAGCTTGGTTTGAAAAACCTCCTCCCAGCAGCTTGCAAAAATTAAGTTACTATATGAAGCAACAAAATTAAGCAACAGAAGATCCAGCACRTTTCCTTCTGCTCTCCCTGCTACTTACTGGGGAGAAATCTTGGCTAGGAAAACAGCAGCAGCCGAGCACAGGGGAGATCCCCAGTCTGAGCTCTAAAGAGAACAAAACTCGACCAACATGTTTTGTAGGAAAGCTGGAGACCAGATTGACCCTGCTTACACCTTTCTCACGCCTCTTTTACAGGAGCAGATATTACTGCTGGCACATCCAGGTGACACACAGTAAAAGAGCAATCACACAGTCATTAGCAGCAGACAAGAGGCATTTGTCTCAAGCAATCCCTCAAACCACTTCATCCTGCTACGGGTATTAATTTTCTAAACTAAATAAAGCAAATTTTAAGCTTCACAAAGAAGCAGTTAAAAAYCCTTACAAGCTATAAGCTCTTACAACAACAAAGCCAGACCATGTTTGATTAGTATTTGTAAAAAGACCATTTTTCTRACTTGAAATACCTGAGGGAGCTTTACAAGTGAAAGGGCTGGGAAGAAAAAACACCTCTAACACTCACAGCATCCTACCTGTCCCTCTTCTCACACAGGTTTGGCTACAGTGGGGTATGACACTCATGCAGAGGGGCTGCTCTGGCTCCTCAGGGGYGCTSAAGATGARGGGGCAGGTGTGGAGGCARAGCAGCAGCACTGCTCTCACGGGCTCAGAAGTGAACCACAGACACCATCCAAACAGCCAGCCCCACACCAAGGCTGGGCTCCCAGCTGTGGTTTGCCTGGCTGCTGCATTCAGCTGATGCAGTTACAGACAGGCAGCCCTTTACCATGGTTAATGCATTTCCATCTCAGCAAGGAAATGCTCACTTTTACACATCCCAGCCTCCAAAGGGCCCACCACAGCACCAGCTCACTGCTCCTGGGGAGGTCAGCTGCCATCCCTACTCTAGCTTAACACASAGCCCTGGCTCAGCCACTTCACAGGCGTTTCTGAGGCCGTGCCACATCCAGGAGCACGAGAAGGAGTTACTCACCACCCAGGAGACAGAGCTGTCAGCTCCAGTATGGCTGTGCTGCTTCCTCCTGCCTAATTTAGGGATCCAGGTGCAGGAGGGCACTCGGGGAAGAGCTCTTAGCAGCAGACAACTGCAATCAAGAGCATTAGCACAGGCAAGGAGACAACACCCCCAATGCACATATTGCTCTAGCACATACAGATCAGACCTGCTGCAAGATGAGATGYTTGCAGAGTGCTTCAAACACAGGTTATCAGATGCTGTCCGAGCAGGGGCAGGCACCCACCAGAGCCCAGCCTGCCAAAAGGGGATGRAGATACCTCACAGGGCACAAACCCYCTGTCAGGTACRCTGGTTATTCAGTCCCTTCCCCACTGCAATGACACGCATTTAGAGAGCGACTGCTTGGTAACAGGGGCTCCAGCACACTTTGTTTGCAGTGCTGCCGTGATTTGCAATTCAGTTTATTGCATTAAAATGTGGTRCAGCCGGTAGCAGAAAGAAATAAACATGCCACTTGTCACAGTTCTTCACATTATCTTTTAGAGGAAAGCAAGCTTGRGTGAACATTCATAGAGGGGACTCTGGAGCCAGTCAGAAACCACGGCTGGAAATGCAGAATCCTGCTCTTGCCCCACTGGAAACATCCCAGCTCCTCACCCAGGCTTCCCAAAATGTGCAGCAGAAGAGGGCTGATTTGGGAGATGTTCCTCTGCTTATGGAACAACAGCMTGAGTGAGCAGAGGGAAAACATAAACTCGAGGTGGCTGCCAGAATCATGCTGGAGGCTGGAAGTGAAAAGCCATTCACCTGCCACCACTGAGCCAGAACCAACGGGAGCCCTTGCACCTCRCTGCTGCTCCTGCAGGGTTTATTAGGAGTGAGTGAAACTACCTAAAAATCAGCTGTTCAAAGGGAGCAGGTATGAGAGATGTTTTGACTGTGCTTGTATCCTCAGCCCCATCCCCAATGCACTCTCCCTGTCCTATGGAACTCCGTTAGAGCTGCAGCCCCTCGCTGATAATTGATTCAATCTGCATTTGTACTAGGATTCTTTAATTAATTTTGTTATAGAAAAATGAACACACAGGTGTGTTAGGGTGCTGAGCAGCAGCAGGAACCCATCCTGCAGTGTGGCTTTCCTTGTGACAGCTTGTGGAGTGACCCCCACACCCACAGAGGGACTCCCCCAATGCAGCTCCTTCCCCACAGTCTCAGTGCTCAGATTTGGCTCTCACCAAGTGTTTAGCACATCTCAGCTCAATTCTGGAATATGCAGACTACAGAGCAGTGGGAGAGCATTGCTCCTCTGACTCTGGGTCATGCTAAGACTCCCAGGCTCATTTTCAGCAGAGGCAGGTTCTGTTCTGCACAGAGCAGCTCAGCAGCCTCGTCCATCCCACTGCCCCTCAGATGGTTTGATTTCAGARGGGTGTGGTGCATTTTGGTAGCAGCTGTGCTCTCCAGAGTATGGATAGCACTGAGTGCAGACCAAACAGCACCAACCACTGGAAATGACAGGCAGGACAAGGGCCAGTGCTGCCTCTGCCCCACATCACCATCAGAMACTCTCTTGAGCAGAATTTATCACACCTCTGACACCCATTTGGGCACCCAGAGGGACCATCCCACCCCATCAARCCATCCTCTGCCTCCCCCCAACAACAAGTGGGTTTTAACCACTGCAGAATCAGCACCATCCCTTTTTCTTAGCCGWGCCCCTGGTCCCTCAGCCTGACTCCAGCAAGGTCAAGGGGGATCAACACATCACATTTTGGAAACACAGGSAGTCTCACAGTCAGCTCTGTCAAATTCATGCAAGGTACTGTCTCTTCATCCCTTCCCCCAAATCTATTTCATCTTTACCCTTCTCTACATATCATGGAGTTAATAAGAGACATATTTACTTTGCCTGGCTTGGGACTAAGTCGAACTAGGACTCTGAGTTGTGCAGCAGTACAAAGCAGAAATGTCTTCTCTGAAACACCACGAGCATTTCAAAGCAGACAAAAAGAGCATTTGGAGGGTGTTCTATTAAAATWACAGAGCTGGGTGAAATTAAGCAGCTCCCAATATTTGAGATGACATCTCAGAAAACAAAACAGTGCGGGGGGAAATGATGTGTTATTTATATGCATTCACACTATGGCATTTATCAACAGCAGGGTATTCAGGGAAGACACATCATCACTACATCTGCAATACCCAAATCCGAGTCCCTGGAGTCCTGCACTCTGCTGTATTGAACAGCATCCCCAAGGAATGCCATATTTTAGGTGTGTGCAGAGCAGCAATAGGTAGTTCACAGTAAGGTCCAAGACCTTAATCAAGCTCTGCAACTCAAATAGATTTCCAATACAATGAAGACAAAGAGGTGTCAGCTCTAGTCCTCATTTGCTGATACTATCAATAGGGCTCAGCTCACCAGCAGTTAATTCAAAGCCAAGCTCGATTTGCACAGCAGTGATCTACACTAAGTCCCATATGTGGCTAAGGGGAGATTTTGCCAACCAGACAATGGAAACAGTATTAGACCTCCTCAACTGATGCCATCACTTTCTTTTGCTGCTCTACCACTTCCTCATCAAGAATCACATGTTGGAGTCTCCAGGTGCCTTCTCCCTCACATCAGAAGGCATGATGGAACAGTAGCAAATACAGAAGTACCTATTTCTTTTCCAGGTGCAGCTTTATTGAGCCTTTCAAAATGCAACTACCCATTAAATAGGGGCAAATTTCACTTTTTTGTAAAGCATTATAGATACTAAAAGTTAACCATAATTAAGCACCCATAAGTATTTCTGAGTGATCCAACTGTCACTTAGCCTTAAAACCARAAGTTCCTAAATTCTACTATGTTTCATGTAAGTTTTTTAGCTTGCTCCTTTCTGATGACTTTTCTTTCAGGTTTTAGTCCACCTCAACCCTGGATCAGACTGCTTTGCCAAGCTGTTGCTGGTGAGAAGCACTCACGGTTGTTGAGAAGACAGAAGAAGCCGTAAGTGCTTCTCAATTAGGCAACTAAGAAGTTTTAACCACATTCTAAAGTTACTGCCTGCACCCCATTAACCTGCAGGTCAGCTCAAAAGCAGAGGTGGCAGCAGCCCATACCCAGTGTTTGCATCCCTGAGTTACTGTGACTTCTGAAATCAGCTGAGCACAACAGCCCACAGCTTTGACTTGCTTAATGTGAGTATCCTCACACCCCATCTCCTCTCCACCAAGCAAACACCAACTGCTGAAGCCAGCACAGCACAAGGAAGGAATTCAGGGGTAGTGAGGGGGTGCTCTATTTACCCAGTTCATGCTGTTTCCATGCTTAGGAAAAACRAAGTTACAGTCACCAGTTAAAGACCAGGTATTACCTTTCTCTTCCAAGTGCTGCAAAACATCCCCAGCTTGGATTTGGAAAGAAGGCAAGACTTTGGCAMAGCCAGCTGGTGACCAGAGGGCAGAGACTCCTGTTGCTCCCCCACCCCAGCTCACAGCCCCCAGCTCCACTGAAACTCGTGTCATTAGAGGAAGGACACAGAACAAGTACCTGTACCACACTCCTACTTCAGCAGGGAGTTAGACTAAGGCGCCTGGCTCCTGGCACGAAACAAGAGGCTAGAAAAAACCACAAGTCTGAAACAGTTTAACACAGGACAAAAAAGGCACATTTTAATATGTACAGCAATGCATTTGGGCTATAAATTTACCCAACACAACTGAAAAAAATCCAAACTATGCTTTTATACTTATTCCATGGTGTCAGCCTCATTCCTAGCCACCTACCTTTCTCTGCATCTCTGAATGCTGCTATATACACACAAACAAACAATTACGTCATGAATGTTCATTTAGGCTCCCAAGTTCAAGTAATAAAGTTCAAACTTGCATAGCATCTAATGCCACTCAGCCATAAACAGTTACGATTGCATATTAGCTGGAGCAGCCATCTCTTTCAATTCAGCCAGTTTTGGCTGGCCACCATTTTTTAATTTTTTTATTTTTTTTTAATCCTTGAGTCAGAATGTTTCCTAAGTCACCAGCCCTGAGGGATGCCACAGACTTCAAAATGAACCTCTTGCTGTTGTTAAGATCCTCTTAAACCAGAAATTTAGAGTGTTGTCAAGAACAGTTTTAAAAATGTAATACTGTTTATTTTGCTTCAAAAACATTTCAGCATTCTAAACATACAAAAAAAACAGAACGTTGCAAATTTATTTAAGTACAGAGTGTTTTTGAACTTCAGTTGCTGCACTGGCTCTTCACTTAGTTGATGATGAAGAGATGTCTACAGTTTCAGTTTAAAAACTACCGCACTTAACTAAAAAAATCCATACACTTCTCATGCCAGCTGAACCCCCTTCCACAACTAAGAATGGCAGCAGAATGCTATTTCACTATATACAGAAAGACAACTTTAAGCTAAATGGACGCCCACTGTAGTGTAAATAGATCTACCCTCACAGTGCATGCTTTGGGCCATGGCACCCCGGGGAACGTACAGCCTTTCCAAGTAATCACTGCTCCTCTAAGGCATCATAACTCTAAGCATGTACCACAAGAATCTGTCTAGTTTTTACAAACTATAGATATGTACAGTTTATAACCCAGGATTTTCTAGCCAATAACCATATAGTAACACCACCTTACAAATTAAAAAAATGCTTGAAACATTTTTAAATGCTTTGTTACACCAACAGCAAAGTGCACAGAGTTAGGAGAACACTAGAGCGCCTTTTCATTTTAAAAATGTTTGGAAATATGTACAACTTTGATACAGTTTCAGGGTGCTCACTACACCCATGGCCACTTCATGTAAACCAGTTACAATTTCTAGAGCACTTTTAGAAACTACAACGCGATCGGAATCCAATTTTTTTTTTTTTTAATTAAGCCTAATAAGGGCAAGAGACACCATCTCCAATAAGAGGTGCTTCATTTATGGTGTTTCCCCTACTCTATGGTATTCACATGGAGACAAGTATTGTACAGTTTTATTCATCATCATCATCTTCATCCTCCTCTTCTTCATCCTCCTCCTCCTCTTCGTCTTCTTCCTCTACCTTTTTCCGAGCAGCTTTGGTTGCTGCTCCCTTTGCGCCATCAAACTTTCCTTTAGACTTGTAGTCTGCAACATCCTGCAAAGTCAAGGGGATGTCTTAATTTGCTCTAAGCAGCAAACACACACAGCATTTGTACAGCAGCAGGCATTAAGGTAAAGGGACTGGCCTTCCCTGGCTGCAGCCCCCGAGGGGACAGAGCCAGCAGGGGAGCACACGGGTATGCAGACACCTAAGAGTGCTCATGGATCATGGAGCCTTGAACTCTGCATTCATGGCTRTTTCTCTGAGGAGGAGAAGAGAACRCAGCCTCTCAAAGTTYCCTGATAATGGGACAAAGCTCCTGCGACAGCACAGCAAGCCCTCTGTGAATCATCCCTGGGGAAAGCTTTCCCTCCTGGAATCTGCCTGTGCATCTCAATCCTGCTCTGCCCCAACCTCTGCAAAGCTCAGTTGTCACTATGCTGGGGCCACCTAAGCTGGGCCTRTGCTACAAAAACCTATCAACACAAGAGCTGGAACAGAGGAGRCACAAGTGACAACTCTCCTTACCTTCTCGTACTTCTCCTTCAGTTTAGCTGCCTTGTTATTGTAAGGCTGCTTTTCACCATCACTGAGGTTGTTCCACATTTCACCCAATTTCTTCGCTACATCCCCAATGGATATGCCGGGGTTTGTAGACTTGATCTTGGGGCGAAACTCTGAACAGAAGAGGAAGAAGCCAGACCTTGGGGAGAAAAACCAGAGGACAGTCAGCATTGCAGCAGCAGGTCCAGGGAGCACCCTCTTCCCCCATCCCTCATTCACAACATTCACACATGTCTGAGCACACAGAGTAGAAACTTTTTTTTAACTTTTTTATAAAATCAAACACAAACTTCCACGTTTTGATTTTACTGCGGCCCAGACCTACAGTCTTCACTCAATGCTCTTTTTAAATTAAGTGTTCTGTATCCCCCCCACCCAATTTCGTCTTAGATACACAAATCTCATTGTGACTCAGACATTTCTGTCTTCCATCACTACAGTACCAAGCACTGACGATTTGTGTCAGTGCTCCACATGGCTCAAGCTGTTTAGAAGGTTTACAAGGACAGCATCATTACCAATCTTGCCATACCAACACCACACCCCCCATTCACCTCCTTTAAGGAAATCTGTGTTACATACAGGGTGTGAAAACGAATGAAAACCCTTGTGCATTTMATGCCTCCAAGTTACTTACGGTGGTCGTTTTGGGGCATTGGGGTCCTTCTTCTTCTTGCCGCCCTTAGCTGGTCCATAGTCCTTCATTTCTCTATCATATCGTACCTTATCAGCCTTTGCCATTTCATCAAATTTAGCCTTTTCCTTGCTTGACATGGTCTAAAAAATCAAAAAATGAAAAACCAAACTTGTGATTACCCAACTGTTCAATAGCTGGCAAACTTTATGTAAACAAGCCAACACACATCAACTCGATACGGGAGTTTCAGAATTTGTTTGTTTTCTAACTGGACCACCTTGGGGACGAAGGTCCTGTACGGGAAATCACAGCCATTAGCATACTCTGCAACAGGGAAGCAACAGGAATGAGACAAGCACAGCCAGAGTCCTCCTCAGGACACACACCTGGAAGGAAGTAACAGCCAAAGGGCATTGCTTGGGAACAGAAAAAAGGCCAGACTATAGTGGGAGCACCTAAACAAGCAGATACGCACAGCTGAAACATTCAGGACTGCTACAGGCTCTGGCAGCACCCGACCCATGGCCAGGACAGATTGCCAAGAATGGCACACAGACCAAAACAGCACCAGCCCCCTTCACATTCAGACACACACACATCATCCTACAAGATACCGTAAGAAGTTATCACTTTGGGAAGTCACAAATTACAGTACCTTCCACCTCTCTGAACACTTCTTGGAAAACTCTGCAAAGTTGACTGGAACCTCTGGGTTCTTTTTCTTATGTTCCTCACGGCACGTCTGCACAAAGAAGGCATAGGCAGACATCTTGCCCTTGGGCTTCTTCGGATCACCTTTAGCCATCTTGACTCTGTASGGAAGAGGGGAGAAACATCAAGTGAATTATACATATATGAATGCATAATACCTATGAATGTACACACGTATGGTGTGCACATATTTATATACACACATATCCCACAGCATCTTCTGACATTATGGCCCATCAACARCACATCCCTTTCTTGTCCCCCAACACTCCCTGCCATCCCAAATACAGAGACTCAAATTATTCTTCCTTGATACTTGGGTTGCAGACAAGCCAAGAGAAACCAGTCACTGGATTTAAGTGTTGCATTAATATCTATTTACATCATGTCCAAAGACTGGAGACGGCCTATTAAATACACATACTTCTGCCTATTAAGCATTATATATGAACTAAKATAAAATATCTGTTTTAGTTGGCTACCACACTGGGGCTGGAGTGGCATGCACAGCACCAGGCAGCGACTTATCCCTTCTGGAGCTAGAGCTCATGTGTTAGCAGCTGCTGCMCAGGTAAAAAGGCAGGACAAATTAKTTGCCCCGAAAAAGCGCAGTAACCATTTATATATAAAAAGGGCACAAATAAGGCTGACTTTAACCGCAGGAGGACCCGTGGAGCCCTGTGAGGTGAGCTGTGCTTGCTCTTGCTCCACCAAGTGACACATGTTTGAGGCATAGTGGTCAGTGCAAAGATGCAATCACCAAGTCACGAAAGGATGGTGCTAACTTTTGGGCTCTATTTCTTTTCCTGCTTCCGTATTAAATTTTTCACACTTAATTAAAAAAAATTAAAAACCATAAGCCCGCAACAGTCTTTTTCTATTTAAAGCTTCTCAGTCGCTCAAAAATTTAATTTTTATTCGCACAACGTTAATATTTAGTTGCGCCCATTAAYCTGTCAGGTGCAGCAGAAGTGGCCGTGTGCCGCCCTGCCCTGCCCGGCCGCTGCCGGGACGCCGCTGCCTCCGCAGGGGCGGAAAACGCGCGGAACCGGGGGCCGGGGCGCGGAGCGGGGCACGGGTGCGGAGCCGGCCCCGCTCCGAAGTTGGGGGCGAGCGGCCCGCGACGGCAGCTCCGGCCCAGCCCGGCCCCGCTCCGCGCCCCTCCCGCATCTGCGCCCCCCCAAGGTCACGGCGGCGGCCGCTCTCCGCGGCTCGGGGCGCGGGCACCTGCGGCGGGGCCGGGGGCGGGGGGGGACCCCCCCCCCCCCGGCCCCTGCCTAGCGCAGCGCTCTCTAACAAAGGCTCCCGTGCAGCCATTACCGCCGCCGCTACGCTCCTCCGCGCTGCCAGAAAAAGAGTGCGGGGAGCCCCGGGGCGGCCCCCCGGAGCCCGTCCGAGGGCACAGGAAGGTGGGGGGAGAGGAGCCGGGGCGAAAGCGAAAGGTTTGAGCCCCCGGCGGGGCGCCGGGAAGGAGATTTTCCCCGCCGCGATCCCCCTCCCCATCCCTGTGCCGCTCACACGTCTTTCTTCCCTTCGCCGGGGCTCTCCAGCGCCAGCCATATTAATGCCCACAGCACGGGCGGCGCGGCGCGGGGAAAAGGCGATGCGGGGCTCCGCCGCGGGCGCAGCCCCACCAAAGACACCTTCCCGGGCGGGGGAAGAGCAGCGGAGGCAGAAGCGAAGGGATCGGGGGAGTTTGGAGGCGGCGGCGGCGAGRAAAAAACTGCTTGGCCGGGACCGCCGGGCGCAGCGCGCAGGGTTTATCCCTGTCAGATGCTAAAGCGACAGCCATATTAATGCAGAATAAACAGCGGGCACGGCACTGCGCACGGCCGACAACTTTCCCACCGCCGCCAGCCCCACCGAGCCCACCCGGGGAAGGGGGCACATAAAAGCCGAGGGCGCCGCGCGTTTTGCCGTGCGACATTAGGAGGCGGCAGAGAAAAATCCCTGCCCATGCGGGGGAGAAGAGGAGTTAGTCCCGGTGTAGTTGCTGCACCAGCCATATTACTCTCGCGGCACGGGAGCCCGGCGCGGAGCTACGGGGCTGCACCGGGGGCAGGTGGCCCCTCGGCGGCGGGGGGAGCTCCCGGCGGGGCAGGGCAGGAGGACGGGGGGCAAACGCTGCGCCTCGCCCGCTGCCCACCGCCCCGCCAGCTGCGCACGGCATCTGCCCCGACACCGCCGATCCCCGCGAGAGAGGGGAAACAAAGTTTTGGGTGAATTTCCCGATTTTTTT
>NW_026623479.1:817766-822701 GCF_030028575.1 Malurus melanocephalus
CAGGGCGGGGCGGGCAGGGGGCAGCCGCCCCCCGAAAAGTTGCGGCGGGGCTGCACGTACCTGTATTGTTCGCGGTAGTGTGGACAGGAGCGGAGCGCAGGGCACGACGCGGGGCTCGGCGCGGCTCAGCCTCGCGTTGGCTGCCTACGAGAGCGGCCTGATTGGCTGCGGGGCTCTGCCGTTTAAAACAACCTCCTCGCCCGCCGATTGGCGCCGCGCCTCATGAATATTAAGCGCGGGCGCGCGGCGGTTGGCGGGCGCGGGTGAGGTCATTCATTCAAAAAGAGCGCCCGCCGGGGGGACCGGGAGCGCGGGGGGCGCGGGAGCGGGGATGGAGGGAGCCCCCGCCACGTGCGGCAGAGGGGGACCCCCGCGGGACCCCCGGCACCGACCGGCGACTGGGGACCGCAGGAACGAGGGGCAGCCCCGGGACCCCCGGCTCCAAGCGGCGACTGGGGACGAGGGGCAGCCCCGGGACCTCCCGCTCCGAGCGGCGACTGGGGGCTGCAGGAACGAGGGGCAGTCCCGGAACCCCCGGCAGCCCCGGGACCCCCGGCTCCGAGCGGCGACTTGGGGGCTGCAGGGACGAGGGGCAGCCCCCAGACCTCCTGCTCCGAGCGGCGACTGGGAGGTTCTGCCCCGCCGCAGGGATGAGGAACAGCCCCGGGACCCCCCGGCCGACAACAGCCCCGTTATTGCTGCTTTCTGCCCTAAAGCCGTAAGGGGCGGTTCTAGTTGCGAGGCACTGTTTGTGGAGCCGGCTACTACTGTGCGTAGTGGAAGCGAGCCCAAAATAAACTTTGCTGACAGTCCTAACACACGACGGGTGGAGAAGGAACTACAGAGCGAGAAACTGCGTGTTTGTGTAGGGAGGAACAGCGTTTTACCCACTCGTTCATCAAAAAAAGAATCCACTTGAATTACGAGTTCTAACACACTTCTGCAATTTGTTTGGTATTAACTTTCTAGGGTTTGTTGTTATTAAAGTGGCTGGCTGCATACAAGGAAATCTGTAAGCGTGCCCTGCTGACTGAAACCTGCCCAGTGTGGCTCTAGTGCCACAGGCTCCTTCGGCTCTCTGGAAAGAGCTGTTTCCTATAGAGAGCTGCCAAATGGTTCAACTGGTATTCGTGGCTGACCACAATTGTTGGTTGGCTWGGAAAAAAGAGCTGTTATTTTTAAGGATGGAGCGGTACGACTCAGAAACCACCCCACACTGTTATGGGCTGTTGGTAACTGCCACCCTGTTATGATAGCCAGAAGAAACAGTTGCCCTCTTTAGGGAACAGATAGTGAAAAGAAGCCTCCACCCTGGGCTGAGCCGCTGTCAGGAGCAGGGTTTACCAGATAGTGCCCTGTGGATGGCTATAACAACATATGGCCACAGGTTGCCTTTGCCGGAAGAGATCAAAACAAAACGACTGATGAGCCACAGAAGAGTGCCAACCTCCTGCTGACAGATCYACTGGGAAGCATGCAGAATTTCACCCAGGATTTTAGCCAAAGTCCTGCCTGGATTTCTCCCTTAGGGTACATCTCAGGCAGTCTAGCAAGCACCCAAGTCCAATTGTTATCCATATGCTTAAAGAGACCTTACAGCCGTGTCCTTGGGCTGTTCAAAGCATAAATGATAAAATCAGTCTTACTAGCCTCTTGCCCTATTTCTACCTTCTAAAACCAAAAGTATAAAACMAGGGGTTCATTCATAAACATTAATGAGGTTACCTGAGGGACTGTATTCTGTAGCATCATCATAAAATAAGAGAAGCAATACTACTGCAGGATAATCTCTTTGTAGCTGACAAACATCCCTCTCACCTATTTTTAGGGATACTTTCAAGTATTCCAAACTAGTTGAATAATTAAGGCTTTTTTTTTTTCCTTGGCTGTTGAGTTGCACGATTTTTTCTTCTGGATCACTTTCTTCCTAGAACCACAATCTCACCCTCCAGAGCACACCAAGCACGGAGCATTACCAAGGGGATGGTCAGGCTGTTCCAGAGCTGGCTTARGAGAGGCACCTGGCATCAAACTGCAGTGCTGTAGACATCTCCAGAGCATCCCCCCAATTTCTCATCAGCCAARGGAAACATTCCCTGAGACGCTTGTTCTAGGAAGGCCAGGAAAGTTTTGACAGCTGGCCAAGGGGCAAAGGAGATATTTTGGTAGCTGAGAGACAGCTGGGTTGGAGGTTTTATCCTAGCACTCGCAGCATGCTTTTGAAAGCAGAGGAGGGCTGAGTAGCAAATGGGTGAACATAACCCCCAGAGGGAAAGCTTCTACTCACCCCTGGAACTGCCACTGCTGCAATTCTCCTGCAGTGCCCTCAGCCCCACACAGTGCACTTGGCCCTGTGTCTGGGCCCTTTCCTGCCACGCACCAAGGAAACAACCCAGAAAGTTGCCTGAGCAAATCTAACCCTTCACTGCAACCCCTTCCAGGCCATGCAGTCCCTCTTCCTCACACAGCTCACCTGTCCTCTCCTGGCTCCCCTTGGACACCAGGCAGCTCACTAACCTAGCAACAAGTAAACAAAGCCCAGACTGGGTTAGTTTTCTGCTGGATTAGTGGACTGAACCAGTGTACCAAGGAGTCAGGTGAGCACCAAAACCAAGGCAAAGAAAGGAGTGTGCAGGATATAGCCAACAGCAAGAACACAGTCCCAAACATGGGTTTGATAAATTTGAGGGAGTTTTGGAATGGGTTTTTTTTGTTTGTTTTTTTTAAACATTGCATATTACTGTATATTTAGCTATAGGAAGCATGAGAAGAAAACCRCAACTAAAAGAAACTTTAGGTTGCCTAGCTTTTGGCACAGCAGGCAGCAATGTTTGTGCTGATGCTAGAAGAGCTCAATACACAATTCTGTACCTTCCCTACAGAAAGCTCTGACCTGATCCCCATCATACAGGATTTATTTTGTAAGCACATGCTATGTTTTTAAGCAACTGTCACCCATACCCTGCATCCCATAGCAGGAACCCAGACCAGGCAATATCCTGAATATTCGGACAGAGGCATAAATGTTATTCAAGGTCCCATGRAAAGCAGAGAGCTCCCAGTACTTACAGTAGCTTGTTGCTGAGAAGATGGATGGCAAAGAACTGTCTCAGCTGGAGTCACCAAGCACCGAGGGCCTCTGGCACATGTGCATCACACTGGTGCTGTCCAGGAAACTGCAGAGATACAAACAGCTGAGCCCGTGCTGTCACCTGCCAAGATGGAACAGTATCTCCTGTTCCACTGGAGATGATGTAACAGAGAGGTGGCTCTGAAAAAATCTGGAGTCGCTGAGGACTCCTCCAGCATTCCAGTGGACTACATAAACACATTTTAAATTCACGAAAGTCATCCACAAATGAAATTGCCTTCYTCTTCTCCCTGTAATTGCCTGAAGTCTAGAGTTCACATATTCTTCAGCCAACAGTCATCTCATCTGAACATTAGTGACAGATTCTGACAGCTCTGTCCTGCTCCTGTTGTGCCAGAGGGCCAGTAAGTTAAGGCCCATTGTGTACTTAAGCTATAAAATAAAATAAAAGAAATAAAAGTGCTGAAAAGGACCAGAGCCATGACTGATCTTTGTGGAACTTTGATCACCACTGCTCAGGTCCACAGCTCATCCAGCCATTCTCACAATGTACCTCCACCATCTCATTCCCATCAGTGAGACCGTGAGTGCCTTGGAAGGGTCATGGAGGACAACAACCATATTAGAGATTAGTCCACAAGACCTTTAACAAGCTTCCCAGTATGAATCCAGATTGTCTGGATGTAGGAARTTAGCTTGACATTAACCTGTGCTCGAGATTTGCTACTGGCAYTCCTGAGCACCTGGGATGATTTCAKGCAAAGAGCTGATTTGCAGTGATGTGATGTCCTTACTGGGTTTGGCCAATATTGGCAGAGTGTTGTGCTTGTGGTGTTGGATTTCTTCATCAWGGGCAGCATCTCCTACCAGCATCTAGGAAGAGGGTGGTGTGAATCCATACATTGAAACTGTAAAATATCTCACTAAATTGGAAACACACCACTCACAGAAAAATTCCCTGGGCCATCCATACAGTGATATCCCCAAAATGAGCAATTGTGCTGAAAAGCTTCCTAAACATACACTGTAATTTCCAGGAGAAATAAAATTTACCTGGCTCCTATTTTGGAGGGGCAGCTCAGATACCCAATGCATTGTCAAAGCAGTTCCCTTACTGAGGGGCTTCTTGGACTCAGATTTGGCAGCATTACTGGGAATAGCCACACAAGCTCCTCTGGTCTGTAGCATCCACACTTGGACATGTGCTATCTCACCCCATCAGCCTTCATTTTTCAGTGCTAATACCTGAATTTCCACATTTTTWATCCATCAGCTGATGCAGCTATCAGAAAGCCAGAAAGTCTGCAGGGGCAAATAGCTGCAGTGAGGTATTGGATACCAATACAGAATCAGTCCATTTGCTCTTTGCCCACCTTTGGAATATGTTTGGAACCCATGACTGGGGTTAAATCAGAAGCACCCACACTGTTGTGCTCCTGACCATGGCACTGAGGAGCTTATTCAAGGCAAGGAGTACAGCAGACTTCAAGAAATCTCACAGAAAAGCTGYCTGAAGTCCTCCTGAAATAAGAAGTAATTTTCTGAGGCCTTCTAGGCCACAAAATGCCATGGGTCACCGAAAAAATAGAAGTCTCCCAAGAAGAAACACGCTTGCTGTTCACAGGGTGAAGAAGTTCAGGAAAACATTTGTGATAAATATTCAGCTCTTTCAGGTATGCAACTTGGCTCCCAGGAGATGATGCTTCAAGCAACCTGGACATCCAACATCAGCACACTAAAGATGTGCTCACAGCGCTGGCAGAAAGACCGGAGAAGGGGACAGGCACCAGAGAAGGGGACAGGCACCAGAGAAGGGGGACAGCCACCAGAGAAGGGGACAGGCA
>NW_026623479.1:823127-825310 GCF_030028575.1 Malurus melanocephalus
GGGGACAGGCACCAGAGAAGGGGACAGGCACCAGAGAAGGGGACAGGCATCAGAGAAGGGGGACAGCCACCAGAGAAGGGGACAGCCACCAGAGAAGGGGGACAGCCACCCGAGAAGGGGGACAGGCACCAGAGAGGGGGACAGGCACCAGAGAAGGGACAGGCACCAGAGAAGGGGACAGGCACCAGAGAAGGGGGACAGGCACCAGAGAAGGGGACAGGCACCAGAGAAGGGGACAGGCACCAGAGAAGGGGACAGGCACCAGGAGAAGGGGAACAGCCACCAGAGAAGGGACAGCCACTCTGTCACAAGGTTTGGCTACAAGGCAGCAGCCAGCACAAGGCACCCTCCACCAGCCCTTCCCAGGGCAGGGTCTGCAGTGGGCTGGGATGGTTCACTGACAGCTGAGCTGCCTCTGAGCAGCCCAGTGAAACCATCCYAGCATGGACACAGCAATCCCAGCACATCATCAAACCATCCTGCCCTCAGCCAGGCATTCCATTGCGGCCGCTGAGCCGCAGCTCCAGCAGGATAATTATAACTGCATTTGGCGCTTCCACTTCTGTCTGCATCGCATCTCTTCACAACCCCTACCCACCGGCAGAATTCTCTGGTGAAGACTTGACCCGAATGAAAAGGCTGATATAAATACATCCGTAGGGTTCTGCCAGCAATTAGGAGTGAGGRTGGGGGGAAATCCCTCCTAGGAATCTAACAAAGCCAGGAAACCTTTTTAAGCAGAACCAGCCTATCAGAGTGACAGAGTTGACATTTAAGGTTGGATGGACAATGGCAACATAAAAAGTGTTAAATGACCTGTTCATCTCACCAGCATATTCATTAGGCTAGTTAGGGGGCTCTTTCAAAAGCCTTCAGTGTGGACCTGGCTTCTCCCACCACTGACCTTCTGTGTTAACATGCAATGGAGATGAAGAGGCTCAATTAACCCTTCTCTAACTGCTATAGTCAAAAGCTGATTGCTGATGTTTCATTTACAAGTCCAAGTTTTTTATTTTACTTTTAAATCGAGAGTTTAACTTCAATGAAATGAGAAGGAATCCCTCCTACAAAACCCTCCTAGTCTTACAACACTTGGGATTTCCACACATGGATTTTCTGATGCCCACAGCCTGAGGCTGAATTCCAAGTCCCGTAACAATAATAAAATATTTGTAATTGCTTGCTGGGATCTCAGCCAGTTAGAATATTTCCTCTTTAACCTATGAAACAAAAAGAGTTATCTTAAATACATGCTGAAAGTAGAAAATAAAATTAGCAATGGTTTTTAAGGAGCTTGGCAGCATGCAAGTTCAGAGAGACAGAGGTTAATCTGTTCCCAATTCAACTATGAGAAACCTGATGTTCCAACAATTAAAATATTAGTCTAAATGAACAGGTGARCCCCCAAATTCCCCAATGGGGTGGCACAGCCTGTTATCCCCTGTAGCCATATCCCATTAAGCTGACACCTCTGCAGGAGTAGGATACACTCTCAGTTGCACACACAAAATTAATTATTGTCAAATGCACTTCATGGGGACTGAGGTGAGAAATGCAAGTTAAAGTAATTGACAGTCATACYAGGCAGCAGTTCAAAACCTCCTTGCAGTGTAACCACAGGCAAGATAAACAGAAACTCACGGTTACCTTCACAGGTGAGCTCCCCCCTGTGTCTTGTCGTATTGTCCACATTCCTCTTGGGCCGTTTTCCTTCCTTTTCTTTCTCCTCTCCCTGTTTTTGCTTCTCTTCACACCTCRGCCCTGGCTCTTTCCCAGCACATGCTGCCAGGATGCCCAGGGGGTGGCAGGCAGGCAATTTGCCCCTCCACACCTGCTCCACGGGATTTGCCACCGCAGTACAGCACCTCCTACGCTTCCAGACTCCTGGAAATTGTGTGCCCCCTGYGTCCTCGCATTCCTGCTCGTCTCTGCTCCCTCATCTAACACATCCCTCCTGCCACAACACACTTTCTTCAGGCRTCTCCTTCCATGCTCAGCTACCACAGGGCCATCTGCTTTCATGTGTCTTCTTTTTAAAGATGCACTATCCCAAACCTTRTAAACCCCAAGTGACCTGGCATGAGAGCACTGCACAACACTCAAGTTCAGAGGGGTCTTTCTGCTTCTGTTTCACATGCACAGAACTACACTTAAAAAAAAGGCATTTAATGAATAAAAAAAAA
>NW_026623479.1:826795-829382 GCF_030028575.1 Malurus melanocephalus
TTTTTTTTTTCTTCTTATAAATCTGTTCAGAAAATATTGTTTCCTTTTTGGTATCAGTTTTGTGCCATCACTTCACCATAGCAACAGACAGCAAACAGCAGCTCCAACAACTGGAAGTTGTTGGCTTACTCAGGTAGGCTCTCCTGCTGCAGCAGCCTTGAGTGACTCCCTGCTTTTGGAAAAGCGAGTAGTTGCATAATTCTAGGTTTATTTCCACTAAAAGGGAACACACACAATTAGCTAAATGCCACCAATTAAACTATCAATGAGGCAGGGATATTTTCCACACTGCACTTGTATACAGCTCCTGCAGCACACCAGGCTGATTTTAGAGTAACTACCTCAAGTCCTGGAGACAGAAATGGGCCACAAACACCCCAAGGGCAGCTGGGTCCATCCTGGGCAGTTCCCCTGTGCACAGCTCTGTGCTGCCATGGGCCAAACTGTCAGCAAGGCCTGGAACCAGCTGGGGCTGAGATTTTGTGGAAGGTCAAAAGTCCAGGTGCCTCCCAGGCAGTGCCCAGCAGTGAGGATGGATCTGAGCTAAGGCACCAGAGCAAAAACTGATGCACATGAGGCTCAAACCTGATGCTGCACCATGCAGGTGTTTTAGCAGATTAGCAGGGAAATAAAAAAGGTCAACAGGATGATGARGCAATGAAGGAGAGGAGGGGAAGTTTTGCAATGCACAGTTGGGACTTACACGAATGTCTTTACATCACTGAAAAGCACAGGAAAGTCATAAACTGTAACAAGGTTTGAAACTCAGGTAGCTACCAACAAATGCTTACATGGATCCTTGATGATGCTGAAAGAAACACTGTTTTGGGGAGAAAATTAATAATAAAGGGTGTAGATTTCTGCCAAGTGCTCCTGAATTCTTCTTGCTTTACATTCATTGAACATCTGTTTTGTTAACATATTTAATTCCTCTCTTGCATAGGAGTGCAGGAACATTACAATGAGTGAATAGAAAACATATTTATAGTGAAAATGTTTTTAAAATAGTTTCATTTAGGCATATTCTTTATAGAGACATACATATGTATACAAGATACATTAAGAATCGCTTTAAAGGAAGATTAACTTTCCCCAAAAAACCCTGCTATTTCGATTTTCTTTAAGGTTTGTTAACCCATTTCAAAGACATTGTCTATTGAGATTGGGGGGTGTATTTTCCATCYATAATTAACTGTTTTTATTAATTACAGCTTCTCATATCAAGACAAGTGTTTGATAAAATTCCTCCAAATGTCTCAGCTTTGTGCTTTTCCCTRACTAAAAGCAGAAGCTTTTCAAGGAAAAACAGCTTCAATGACAAAAGAAAGAAAACATTAGAGAAAATATTAAAGCAAAATAAAAATAAAAAATCTGCCAAACTTCCTTCCCAGTATCATCAGAGACTTTCAGGACAGCAGCAGCAGCCTAGTGTGACATGTAAGAATATCCAAATAGCTTAGACCTTGCACAGCCCCTACTGTTCTTTCATTTACAAACTAGTGTTCAAATCCTGACCTTCCAGTTATAAAACCCCACTGAATTCACTAAAATTTCACCAATGAAGTTCAGGACAGAATTCAACTTTGAGCTGCTTAATTTTAATTAGCCCACAGTATGTTTGTTTTTGGGAAATGTTTTTTTTCCCACCACTGCACAAACTGGGAAGATAAAAATTTAGTAACTAAAAATGTTTTCCAGAATACCATTTTCCTGAGGAAAAAAAAATGCAATTACATGTAAATGGCAGAGTTATTTGATCTTACTGTGAACRTGGTAACTGTGGTCTCTGGGCTGTCTCATGCTCTTTCTGTCCTTCCATCAGCTCATTTGTTTTCCATGTGGCTGCTTATGCTCTTACAATTGTCTCTGGTTATCATATGCTGAACATGATTGTTTTGCACTCAGATTTATTCCCAGCATGAAAATTATTTGAAAACGAGTGGAACGAGGGGGAGAATCACAGCCATCATTTGAGAAACTCACACAGTAGAGTGCTCAAGGGCTTCCTTTCAGATTTGCCTTCCCTGCCAAGAAAAGGCATTGTTACAGTGACAGCCCAGAGGCGTGTGTTACAACAGGAAAATCATATGGGATGCAAAATTAAAATCTCAATCACAGGTGAAGAATCAAGCAGCAGAGGAGTGCATACACACAAATGCTCTTTTCTCCCTGCCTCTTAAAAAAAGTTGGCAGAGCCTGGTCCTGCAGGGGTGATGCTGTGAGATGTGCAGTGTCCATGGCAGGTAGCAAAGCACCCTCTGAGCACCGTGCCCTCCCTCGGCTCTGTTCAGAGCGGTGACTCCCAGTCACCAGTTGGCTTCGGTGCCCTGAGTGCCCCAGCCTGGGTCCTGCTCCTCTCTAGCCAAGCTATCTCCCATCTGAGCCTCTGCTCATCTCCCATCTCCTGGCACTGCTCAGGAGGGGACACTGCACCCACAGCAGGGGTAGCAACAGGGACAGGTCACTCCTTCCTCCAAGCCAGCAGCCCCTTCCAGCCTGAGCTCAGAGCAGAGCTCTGCCAGCACCTGTGACCTGTCACCCTATGAAAGGAAGAGATGACTTTGTGACACCCCAGGCCAGCGTGGCC
>NW_026623479.1:830361-857716 GCF_030028575.1 Malurus melanocephalus
CCTGTGTAGATCCTGATATAAATCAGGTGGGATTTCTCCACGCACCRAGCACTGTATTTCTGAATGGCAGATTATGCTCCTCAGGTTCCTCTGCTTCCAGCTACTCAGCATTTCTTCCCTCTCGTAGCAATTCTGGCCAACAACCCTCACTACTGCTTACCCTCTTTGGATAATCACACCCTTACAGTACCTCTCGCAGCCTAATGTTTTACAATGAAATCTGAGAAGCTCTGAATAATCCTAATAGCAGTTAGGCAGCGGYACTCGCACAATTATGATATAAAAGGTAAGTGTGCTCCTACCAGCTCTCCATTTAAATTTATAGTGATTGGTTCCATACAATATCGTGGTAAATGAAAAACATCCCCCAGCCTTCATTTAAGAGGTTTATAGTAAATAAAAAAAACGCCCAGGGTTGTGTGCTGGCCCCCAGCCTGGCAGCTCTCGGTGCAGGAAGGGGACTCAGGCTCCCTTTCCCAGGCACACATAAAATGCCGGCTGATATATGGCTCTGCTCTGCCACGAGCATGGCTGCAGCAAAAGCCCGAGGAAGTCAGGCTGCTGGTCCTAAGGAAACCTTCTCTGCAAGCCCAGGCTGGGAGGGCTAAGGCAGAAATCACCTGTGTTGTCCTGCAGCCTGCTTTCCAGAGACACTCCAGCACCTTTCCAGGGTGTGGGGATGAACCGTCTCCCAGGTACCAGGCAGCACGGAGTCAAATCTCTGATTAATTCAGTACACAGTGCCCTGAGCGCACTGAACAAGGGCTGGCAACTGTCAGATGTGGCAAGCGCTGTCTAAATTTTTTTTTTTTTTTTTTTAACAAGGAACACAGACCTGGAGGAGGTTTTTATACCTTCTCCAGAGACTAAAGGCTGCTCTGTTGTTCTGAGTTTAGGCTGCAGGGAAAACAGGTCTTCACTCATGAGAATTTAATTTCAGTACCCGCATTAGTACCTTTAGAAAATGCAACTTGGGTCTGATCCTGACTCTTGCAATTAACTCACACAAGATCCTGTGCACATTAATCAGAAGAAAGGTGTGATTCTGTTAACAAAGCCAAGCATCTGGGGGATGCTCAACCTCATCCTGCTGCAAGTTTCATCACTCCTGGGTGAAAACACTAAAGTAACCGCTCCTCTGTGCTCCTCTTGTCTGAGGCCACCCTGCAGGTCCCCCTCAGCCCCTCACCACCAGACCCCACATCACAGCTTTGCGATAAGAACAGCCTGGACAAGCCACACAGTGAGAAACACCCATGGCTGCTCTCCTCAAACTCAAAAAGAAGGGTTCTGCAGCCCAGTCAACCAGCACAGCAGGCACCAGAGAGGCTTTCATTGCCTTTACATCACCTGCACATTGGCTTTACAGTGCCCAAAACTTCCTACCTTACCATGAGCCTGCATTGCTTCTCCYGGTGAGGAAGGGCAGGTCCTGCAGGTTTTTACACCTTCATCAAGCTGTTTCTGCAGCAGCACTCGACAACCCTTGCACTGCTGCAGTGTCCTGACACCATTTTTCCCTCATGTTCCTCTCCAACCATTTCATCCCTAAAGTAAATAAATGAAAGAAGGCATTGCTGGCTGAGCCCCGGCCCTACACAGMCTGTACCACTGCCCAGTCCCTGCTGAGACCCCCTCCCCCAGGACACAGCACACCCTGACCTGTCTCCATCACCCTGGTGCAGCCTTCCCCCTTGCACACCTTCACAAGGGATAATCTGCCTCTAATTTGCTGGGATTTCACACCAAGCAATGAGGTGAATGAATGCCAGTGTTTCTGTGAAGGGGAGAGCCAKCAGCCACACAACACCCAGTGTCAGATTGCAGCTCCTGGCCCGGCTCCTTGGGACTGGCACCTACCGGGCAATCCCTTCATTATTGCATCTCGTACTTAGGGAGATCCTGCCCTCCCTGCCAGAGGACACAATGCAGAGCGGATCGGTTTGTGTCTGCGGGCATTCCGGGATGTCAGTGGCGAGTCCAGGCTCTGCAGAGCTGCCTCGGTGAGTCCCAGGCAGGAGAGGGTCCGCTCCCCTCCCCCAGCTCAGAGGCTTCACACTCCAGCAGCCGCTGCCGCTCTGCCTCGCACATCTGCTGAACTAAGGTAAAAGCGGACACTGCGGAGCTGTGATTGATGTCACCAGGGCAAGGCACTGCCGGAGCTCTCTCCCTGCTGCGGGAGGAGCACTCACACGCTTCTCTCTCCCTGCTCACACATCCTGCCCGTGCCATCACGGCACAGCCTCTCTGAGGAGATTGTCACCACTCCTCCTCCTCCTCTTGCAGTTTCCAGAAGTCCCCAGGCTTGTGGCTACTGAAGCATCCTATAAAGGCAGAGGAAAGGCTTGGGCATCCCTGCTACAGCCCCTTCASGGTGCTCTGGAGCAGCACAGGCAGCTTTACCTTTCACGAGCACCAACTGAGGAGCTCCAGCAGAGCTGGCAGCCAGCTTGGCTGCAAGAAGAGTTAACTCGGTGGAAGGAGGCAGAGGAATGAAAGGCCTTCCTTTCTCCGTTTGTCAGGCAACAGGTCACACATGCTTGCAGACAGATCCCAAAGCCTGTCTCTACTCTCACATTTCCTCTCTTCCTTTCTCTGACGCTTTCCTGACATATCTTCTTGTGCACTTTGCTCAGCTTTTGAAGTAACACTCCTCCCTGCTTGTTCTCCTTCCCACTCCTTGTCACTGAAGTCCTGCTGCTGTCATCACACTCCCATCAGACTTCTCCTTTCAACTGTGCGTTTCCACGCTGTCTCTCCCAACTGTCACATACGCTTCTGGTTCAAACATCTGTTCCTCCCCCTCCCAGGGAAGTTACTCCAAAACAAGCTGCTTTCTGTCTGAATGGCAGGGAGGATGGAGTTGGTTGTACATGTGGCACTACACAACCACCGCGCTGCCAAGTGAAAGGCTCCCCTTCCGTGATTTGGTCACATCAATTCCCAGGGCTGCAGGCTCAGGCCTCCTTATTCTGCCCAGATAAGGAGTGAGATGCCTGTTTCTTGCATCTTACAGCCTGGTTACTCATGGCTGAGCCTCTGCTCTGCAGGAAAGCAAAGGAAGGAGATGCTGCCCTGCACAGAGGGAGAGTCTGCACAATCATTCTCTTTTACAGGTAAAGGGATGCTCATGCAAGAATGGCTCAACTCAGTGCAGCACTGGGGGACCAGCAAGGAACTGACAAATTACAGGAGCACTGTGGCTGCCCAGTGCCCAGCAGCAGGTGCTGCCTGATGATTCAAAGCWCTTGTGTCATTGCAGGTGAGCCTCAGGCCAGTGCCAAACTCAGAGTGGGGTTGACCCAGGCAGCRTGGCCAGTGAGGTGTCCTGCACAGCCTCCCAGTGCCGTGGGGCCCAGAGGCAGAGCCCATGTCCAGCTCTGTGCAGAGGCCACAGCAGCCCCACTGTCTGCAGCCTGGGACTGCCCAGCCTCACTGACACCAYCAGGGAGGACACAATTGACCCCTGGCCTGCTCCTTGCTCTGACCCCATGTGCTGGATGGAGGCAAGGCCCCAAAACAGGTGTCTGAACTTAGAGAGGAAGGTTCAGAGAGGTTTTATCAGCATTGCTAAGTTCTGTCCATAGTGAAAAAAGAGAAATGTAATTTCTAYTCTATTCCCTTTTCAGCTGCTTGTAAGTTTTTCAAACAGATTCCTATTCAGGGTGAAATGTTCAGTGCTTGGTCTCAGCTCAGAGATGATTTCTTTTATTTTCCCCTGCAGGAACTGTGAGCAAAATACTAAATGGAGTAGATTTGGAGTTTGGGGAGCATGAGCAATCAGATATTTCCCCCTTGTTCCCTCTGATACCATATGTTCCTGTTGGAAATTTTACACTTACAGACTGGTAACTCATAAATGGTGGAGATGATAGATTTCAAATGTTCTCATTGAGAGGCAGAAAACAAACCCAGATTTAACAAAATAATTGGTTCAATACTGTTAAGATGAGTTTAAAGAATTCTGATAATGCTTTCCCCTTCCGTCGTGTCCCAGGAGGGACAAGTACACACGTTTCATTTTAATCTATGTGCTGTAATTTTAAGGATAGCTGACACAAGGTGGTCTTTGTTAAGATGTATCTATTTGCTTTGAAATCCAAAGAAGTTCAGCACTTGCAGGCTGCCAGAAATCATAGACCTATTATTCGAGGAACTTTTGAGCTGTGCTGTCAGACCCATCAGAAGTCTGTACGCTGAACAGCTCCCATTCAATGCATTTTTGCGCTCATTTACAAACTCTACAGCGGAATTGCTTGAAGCTTTATTCCCCTCAACTCAAAACTCACTTAAAACTAAAGCCAGAAAACCCCAGTGTTCTTGTAGAGGCATGTTTGGAAGCCCAGCCTCCCAGAAGCAATGGCAGCCTGATCATCCTCGCCTATGGAGTCAGCTAGGTCGCTTAAAACATCACAGTCTAGCAGAGTTTTTAACTTCAAAGTCAGTCCTACAAACCCCAGGCAAKCTTTGAATAACCTGTTAATACCCTTCATGTTGGCATAAACACAGAAATTACAAGACACAGACAAAGAGCTTCAAGCACTGGTAGTTCCTTATCCCAAGCACTCCATCATGATCAAATTCACGTATGCACATAGATGGATACGCACCTTTTCCAGGGGATAAGTTTATTATGGGACACAATATCCCTCTTTCCTTCTCCCATTCCCACTGCACAGCACGGATGTCCTTTTGTACACGGCTGGGGACACTGAGCAGCTGCCCAGCCCTTCCTGCTTCCCCCCTCCATCCTGGCCCCATTCACAGCCGAGAGAGGCACTACTGACAGCTCACACGTACTCAACAACTTGGGCAGCAGAGTAACACAGCACCCAAAAATCACCCTGTTTGGCCGAGGAAGTCTCCTGACCTGGAACTCACCGCACACCAGGGCTGGCAGACATGCAGGAGGCAGATGATGGCTCTCTTCCAATCCCACTGACCAGAGTGACCCAGCAGCCACCTGGAACACAGCGAGAGATGAAATCTCTTTGGCAAGYAGCTCCCAGCCTGTTCTCTGCCTCCACAGCATCTGGCACGAGCTGCTTTCACCTCCAGCTCCTGATCTCTTTGATCTCCCAGATAGTTACATACCTTAATGATTCATGATTGTTACTCCAGTCCCACCTGCAATCGGGGAAGCCTCCACACAGCCTTACAAAGGTTATGGGATAGCTGTGGGCTCACCTCCCCAGCCCCTCCTGGGAGCTACTTCCTTACACCAGCCTCACAGCATGGCAATTCTGTTAAGTGCTATGGAATTAATCATGATTTATGCCACTTGGGAGGAGACAATAACCAAGCCCTGCATCCTCACCTCCYGAGCTGGTACTGCTCTAATCTTGTTCATACTTTGAAGGGCCTTATTCTGGCCACTTCATCCCTGTATCCTTAAAGCCCTGGTCATTCTTTGCTGTAATTCCTTGCAGTGGCTTCTGGAAAGGTGTTTTTTCTCCTTCCACTTCCCACAATAAATGAGTTTGTCACTTGAAATATACTGCCAATGTGTTACATGTCCCACAGTGTTTGTGGTTATATCAGAAGTGTTTGTTTATAGCACCATAATTCAGCAATATCTTGATTACAGGAGAGATGGTGTTGTAACTCACTGTGGCTAGAGAGAATATTATTTTTCTTTTCCTTTAATATAAAATGTTGATTTTCAGTCAATACACCAAAAGAAAAAGTACAGTTGTTGCCCTAGTAACCAGCTGCCTTGTAAACCGTAAGATGTTAGGAGCACAAGGTGTTAATTGTTCCAAGTGCTGCTTGTGGTCAGGGGTAAAAACTACAATGGGAAAGATCATAAGAAACATCTGGGAAGATAAAGTCAGCTGGTCTCTGGTTGGAGAAAGCCTGAACAGCAGGGAGAGATGAAGCAAGAAGTACCACTGCCACCAGAGGTGCAGGATGAAGGGAATTGTGGCCACACCTGAAACTGTGGCCACTTCTGAGTGAAGCCTGCGAGCGCACAGCCCTGGGAGCCCGATGGGGTTTTATCAGGCACACTGAGGGACCAGCACCTCCATCACCAGAGGCAGCAGCTCCTCCTGACACTGTTCATTCCCTCCTCCTGACCAAACCCATCTCCATTTCCCCGTCTGTTCCGTGTCCTGGTGCCTTGGCATGCTCTGCTCCACAAGGTTCCTTCCTCCAGCGCGGATTTAGGCTCATCCTTCCTGCCCACACCTACCCGGGTTCCAGCACACCTTCACTGCCCTGCATGGCACAGCACCAGCACCAGCACCAGCACCCTCCTGGATGATGCTGCCGTGCTCAGCCTGGCAGGGACCCCTGAACACAAGGAGCTGTGCCTCTGCCCCAGCCCCCGAGGGGAACAGCCCCCAAATCCAGCGGGTTCGTGCTGGGGCTGTGGTGCCAGGAGGGTTCTGTCTGCCAGAGGCCTCAAGGGAGAAGGGCTGCACGGGGGTTCTGTCCCATCTCTCCTCCCTCAGATGAAARCAAGCTGGCAAGACAGCAGCCTGATGCTCCACAGCATCTGCCACCTCTCCCCTTGCCCAGCCCTTGCAAACTGGAGAGCAGACACGAATACTGTCAGACCTGGGGGAAGCTTTTCTACTTTCTAGCAATTTTATCATCTCTGAATGCCCACTGAACCCACCAGCATGCTCGTTCCCTTAGGAAATAAAGGCAAGGAGCACAGAAAAAGCAGGATATTGGCAAGCTTAGCCCCTCCCAGGGGCAGGGTTATGCTAAGCAGCAGCCTCTGCCCCAGCATGGGACACGGATTACATCTACACCACAGTAACATATGGAGAGGAGGGCTCATGTCCTGCAGAGAAAAAAGGATGGGACACCAGTAGTTTTTCCCCCTTGGACTCCATTGTCCAGGGATGTATTCCTGATGTCTCATTAACTTCTGGGGGGCAGGCAGCTTTTCCTCCTGTCGKTTTTATTTACTGACTGTTGGTGTTTACATTTGGCACTAAAAACATCGTAGTGAGCCGTACCACAAAGCCCTGAGTGCAGTCGAATGTCATGTCACACTGGGGATGAATTCTACATTTAAGTAGAGGTTTATTTTCTTTCTCTTGCTTCCCCTGGTACTGATGCCCGTGACAATGCAGCCACCTTCATCTCAGCACAGCCTGATGTAGACCTCTGCTGCTGACCAGGGCTGGGATTTCTGCCATTCATCCTGTACTCTAAGAAAACACAGGTTGAGGGAATAAAGCTGAGAAACTGTGAATTTTTCCAAGCGGAGAGTGCCTGGGCAGCACTTCAGATAGCAAAGCTGCATTTAAACTGGGATCAGTGGAAAAGACTGAGAAATAAAGATGAATGAGTTTGGTTGGGTAATTAGATAATAAAATTGAAGGCTCTGGAGTTTAGCCCAGAAATATAACCCAGAGTATGTGGCTGGCCAGCCTGCTCCCTCTCCTGCTGCTGGCAGCACTGTCTTAACCCAGCAAGCAGATCTGTCCTTCACAGCCCAAACACAGAAATGCATTTGTGTGGCACAGGATCAGTGGCACAGGATCAATCCTGCCCTCTGTCAGTCTCCCAGCAGCTGGACTGACTCCCCACAGGAGAGGCAGGGCAGCAGAGAGGTGCTGCAGGACTCAAAGGGCATCCCACTGCTCCAGCAGAGCCCAGAGCWGCACAGAACAGACCCAGAGCGGGGCTGGGCACTGGAACGGCTCCCCAGGGAAATGGTCACAGCACCTGACAGAGCTCAAAAAACATTTGAATAACACTCTCAGGAACATGGTGTGATCCTGGGGCTGTCCTGTGCAGGGTCAGGAGTTGGACTTGRTGATCCTTATGGGTCCCTTCCAACTCAAGGGATTCAATGGTTCTGTGAACTCASGCATATCTCGTGCCAATAAATACTACCGTGGCTCTGTAGAGGGTGGTGTTTCAGGGTAAAAAGGGCAGCAGAACCAGTCTGAAAGGAAAACCGAGGGTGGTTTTGCTCTCTGGAGTGACTGCTTTCCTGAATTCAGTTTTCAAATTGCTGCAGAGCTGAAAAGCAAAGCAGAGGCAAGTTCTCTTTGACTAGGGAAATCCTTCAAAAATAAAGCAAACCCATTTTGGAAGGCAGACTTTGTCAGCTGCCCTATTTTTAGGATTGACTCCTACAGGTCCTTCCTTCAATGATAGCAGTTTTGCCTGAGCAATGACTAGGGACTGCAGGATTTAGGCTTTTAATAAAGCAATTGTGTAATTAAAAATAAATGGGTCTCTAGTGTCACTATTTAAAAGAAAAGAAAACTTAGATCAAATAAGGCATTTCTTTCTTTTTGGTTTAGTCTGCTTGGATCATGCAGAGCTTTAATGACGCAGTCACAAATGTTGTATTTAAAAGGCCTCTTAGTTGCTGAGAGGAGCCCCAGGAGAGGGCTATTAACTGGCCAAATTAGGCTATTTATTTTTGTGAGTTTTGCAAGTTTGAAAAAGAGAGGCACATTTTCACTTAGGAGAGTGATATTTCAAATAGGTCACAGGAAACTCTGGCAGGCGGGGAGCAAAGCAGAGCGTCGGTAGGAAAACATTAACCAGAGACATTTTGCAAGTGTAAGTCGACATTTGGGCTCCTAATGGCTTCTGAAGTCCATTCAAAAATCTTTCAGTGAATATAAAATAGGGGCAAGGCACTGCAGCTGTGCAGGAGCCCCAGCCTGATTGTGGATCCCTTGAAAATGGCAGAGGCATGGCTGGGGTGCTGCTGTGAGAGARCCCAGGGCTGCCAGCAYRGCCAAGGGATGTGTTTGGAGGAGAYGGACTCTGCCTCTGCTCGGGGAGAGCATGGACAGATGGTCAGTCCTGAAACCTCACTGCCCCTTTCCTGCCTTTAGCTTTGATTTTGATTCTCCAGACAAAACATGAAACTTCATTTTCCTCTCACATAATCAYAGCCTGGAGAAAATCAGGAGTGACTTTGGTAAATCCTGTGAAGGAGGCTGCATGCACACCTCCAGAATCAGGCACGGTGTATTTTACATGCAGGYTGGAAAAGGTGCTTCCACACCACCTCAGCAGGCACAGCACAGGCTCACCAATACCACCCCTTTTCCTCTTTTTCACCTTTGCACAGAATCAGTTCGCTCAAAGCCCACTCAGGAATGATTCAGGTGAAATTACTTTGAAGGACTGGCCCACCTCCCATTACCTTCAGCAGCTGAGGACAGAGTTGCTCAGGAGTTAGGGAGCCTCTGGGGCAATGCCAAGCTGTCCCTGGGTCCTGTTCTGCTCCAGCAGGGCTGGGGTCCCTTGAGCTGCTGCCATACAAGCGATGAGAGCACCACGGCATCTGGATGGAAAASTTTTGCAGGACCAGGATGAGAAAATAAACAATACAGTAGGATAATAAAAAGCAGTGCTCCTAGAAAGTGAGGTCTAATGGGTTCCTCTTGCTGGATTATAACTCCAGCAGCCACACAAGTCATAAAACAAAACCAAAGTTAAAGTAACCACATGCCTATTAGAGCAATCTTCCTCAAGTTCTTTTCCTATATAAGCTGGGTAATTGAGGCCTCAAAGTACTGGCATCTCTGAGACTGTGACTGTCACAWCAGTGCTTCCACCAGTGAATAGCAAATCTCTATAAAAACCCCTTTCTGTGGCTGTGGTGGGACAGGCTCTCACATCCCCTCYTCTGGTGGGTGACCAAGTGGAGCTGCAGGCACTTAGTGCCTTGTGTTTTCACAGCACTTCAGGGTTTTCCTGACACAGACAAACCAGTGTTTCCTTGGATCAGAATGAGGGAGCTGGCGCTGGTGTGAAAGAAGATGAGAGGACAATCTGGAGTACAGAGATTCCCCGAGAATCTTGTCAGTCAGTACACAAAATGTCAGACCTGACCCACAGCTTTGTTCTTCTCACATAAAGGATTCTGATTCTCATGATCATTGTACTCTATCATACTGACTAAAACAGCCCATCCCACCCCTGACAAACCCAACCAAAAGCAGGAGGGGTTTCTGGCATGGTGGGGCCATGAGCTGGGCTGTGAACAACACTGTAGACTCAGCAAGAGGAAACCAGGGGTAGAGAGGGTCCCTCCAGCTCTGCGTCAGAAGAAACCCCTTCTCCCACCCACATGACATGTGACAGGGTGGGCATGTTCTTCAGAAGGAGGGAATTTATASGTACAGGGAAAGAGCAAATATATTGCCTGCCTGTTAGGCATGAAAGGAGCTATAAATATTGTGACAATTGTCTCCAGAAACCCAGGACAACCTCTGCCCTGATTAGCAAGTGCACACTGTCCCTTTGGACTTTACTGAAGCCATGCAGGTTGCAGTCMCCAGCTCAGCTGGCTCAGCTGTCTGTTATTGCCATTAAAACTACCCTAACTAAATCTGCCTTTGCAAGGAGAGACAGAGCTGTTCTCTGCCTCAGACAAACCTGCTGAAGCTCTAGTGTGGATCATCATCCACTTGAACAGTAGAGTTCTCCAGCTGGACCTTGTGCCTGCTCCATCGTGGTAATTCTTCCAGAGTACTCTGTGTATTAGCTTAGCCCAGCAATATTTATTTAGCAGATAAAACTTTGATGCTGCTCCTGTAGAAATAGTTTGCAATGTATTAACAAGGCCATAATATTAGTCAAAAGCATTTCTCATGTGCCCCCAAAATGTTTGGTGTAAAAGAATCAGCAGATGCCAAAGGTCACAAGGCAGATTCAGCCCTTATGAGAAGTTAACCATTAGATGGAGCAAAAGGATGAGGGTGTTGGGGGGGTACCATAAACCTCTCTCTCCTCCAAGACCTTACAGCTCACAGCATGCTTGTGTAATACATGCAAGGTTACTGCTGAAAACAATTCAATGTGATCCATCCAGACACAAAGCAGTAACTCATCCTTTTCCCATGGATGGGCACAAAACAAGCCAAGCCATAGTGCTAGCCAGGGACAAATAGATATTTCTTGTTCAATGCGTATGTGTGAGCTCCACTGTCTGGCTGGCTGGCTGAGGTGGGCATTTCTGGAAGGTCTGCAAGGATTGGGGCCACTCTTCCTTTCCCTAAGCCACCCCATGCCTTTGCTCCCCTCCCAGGCACAGCCACAGGCACCAGAGCCCATCCACACTAGCCACAAASCAGCTCCTGCTGGCCCTGTGCAGGGGTGAGGGGGCCTCTCCAGCAGCGGGGTCACCTTCCCCAGCCACGGGCAGAGACATTCCTCATGGTGATGGGGGGTGGCAGTGCCCACTGCAGAAACCTCCCCCTGGCCTGTTTTCTTTCTGTCTCTGTTTCCCCATTCAGGAAAAAGCTTCTGTCACAACAGCTGCTGATTCATTTTCTGACTTGGTGCCGAGCGTGCCAGACATAACATTTGTTTGCTGCCAAAGTGGTAAAAACAATGACTTACCAGCTCATTTTTCTTCAGTTGATTATGTGGTGGGGGGAGATAGGAGCTTTAATTAAAATTAGATAAGGAGAGAATAAATCCACTGAGATGCAAAGAGCAATGCTCTGGAAGGCAGGAAAGGGGAGAGCAGCTGCGGCGGTGCGGGAATAACCATCGCCAAACAAAGGAAAACAAGGGAGGCCATGGTCAGTGGTCCTTGCTGCCCTTCACCAACTTCTCCTCTCTACACTTTCCACCATCCAGTAACTCTCCAGACCAGTAACTCTCAGATCCAACACTCTGCCTTCCAGACTGAGAGGGAAGAAGCCACCTGAAGATGGCTCCAATGAGGGCAGACAAGTACGCTGGTCTTGGATCCTTTCCATCTTTCTTCCYTGATAACACTGACTCATGATTTGCTCAGTAGACAGAATCTACATCCAACCCACATTTTGGAAGCGTTCAGGGCAGAATAACTGGGCTGAGATTTTGGCTTGCCTGTTACACAGCAGAGCCAAGTCTGGCTCCAGTGAGTGAAGAATCGTGGCAAGCAGTGTCACGGTGAGGAGCTGCTGTGGAAGAACCATCCAAAGCCATTACCCCAACACTACCATTATCATCGCATCTGATAATAAAGAAAAGGCTAAATCATTCAGAGGCTGCAAGAGAGATTTTCAAGATAGATGGGGAACAATCATTCCACAGGTGGAATGTGGCTGTGTGCTCAGATACCATGATTCAAACCAAGGACTCATCAAGGGCTACTTATCTAATGCCTGGTAACCACTCCGAGCATATGAGGAGGAAAAGCCTCACCTTTGTACTTCACAAGCTCTTGCATTCTTTGCTTTAAATGGTTGTTTGCTCTCTTCATCTGAAGGGAATACRAAGTATGGCTATTTGCAAATGCAGAACCCAAGATCAGAGAGTCATTCTTGCTCACCAGAGAAAATGAAATAGACACTAGAGAAACTTTTTAGAAGGAAGGAAAGATTTTCAAGAATACCGAATGAGGCACCTAGATACCACCAACAAGCCACTGAAAAGGCTATCCACCTTCTTGGGGTATTTTTGGAAATCCACCTCATTATGTGAACTTCTATTCAGAACCTGAAGGAGTATTTCACCACCATACTCTCACAGAACAGGGAAGAAGGGATTTAAGAGGTCTCTTATATTCTCCGCTCTTATCTCTGCTACACAACTAAACTATTCTTTCCTTGACTTGATCTACCTGCCTCACTTCACGAGTCTTGTAYACGCTGTCTCCTTGGATGACATTGCTAAATTGCTTCACTATAGCAAAATAGAAGTATTTAAGAAAATCTCTAGCTGATCTCTCAATCAACCATGTTGTTACAAGAACACTGAGAAAGATTTCTCCCTCCCCTGACCTTTGGGTGATTCAGATGCCACAGAAAGCCATGCTTGCACTGCAGAGCAATGCCTAGGCTGTAGAATGACTTATCTGACCACTCAGAGACACCCCACCCTTCTCAGCTTCAGCTGGGCCTGTAGTTTCTCAGCACCTTTGCAAATTAAGTCTAGAAACGAACACTTTAAATTGTATTGCTGCTTAAGGACCTTCGTTTCCAGTCTTTTATCAGCAGGAATGATATTGCCATTCTATACACTAAACCTGTTTTTGTAACACTATGGTTCATCAGAAGTTTTTATGTTAATACCGAATCAGAAATAATACACATGTGATTCATAATAATCTAGCTGAATGGCTGCACTGAATGTATTGTAAGAAATTCTGGTTAGGAAAGAAACTCATTAAAGAAATAGTGACTACTATTATCCCATTGCATATATTGTTCTACTGGAAAGTTTCCTTGAGTAGTTCCTGTAATTAGCAACTTGATATTTTGAAATAGTGTGATCTCCACCACACACAATTTGTAACACAGACTTGGCTGGCAAAACAAAGGAAAACAAGCAGTCTTTTCAGAGTTTGCCTCTCTAGGGCATATCTTGTCATTTGCTGCTGTATATATGTGCATAACACGGTGACACTGTTCTTGTGGGATTTTGATTCTTAAAAGTTACTTAGATAAAGAGCTTTTTTATTGGAACAGAATATATTGTCTTTTTTTTCTTTTTTTAGAAAATCCACATAAAAATATTTGCATAACTTTTGGCTATTCAAATAGAAGATGTTGACCCCAGCTGTATTCCAGTGAATGAATCATTTATGTAGGAGCTCATTGCACAGAACGTATGGTATTTTATCTTTGCTGGGTTTCTGCCAAATACAGTCTGTAACAATTTTTCCCCTTTGCCACATTTACTGCTTGATATCCTTTAAAATATACCAGCTCCAAGTGTGAGAAAGCAAAACAGATTCTGGCCGGCTCCGGCTGAGAGCTGTTTGTATGGATACGCCTGCGCTGGCACCGAGGTGCCCTTGTTTTTGGAGAACATCCATTCCAGATCTGAGAATCTCCTTGCACTGACTGCTTTTAATCAACATTGATYCAAAGTTAATTTAAGCCTGCAGGGAACTGCAGAAGTCCAGGAGCAAGGGAAATCAGGCATCCTCTTCATAAACAGCACAGGAGCTGTCCCAGCRAGCGACAAACTTCCACTGCCTTGGACACCCCAAGCTGTGCACCCACAGGGAAAGCCTGCAGGGAGTAAGGAGGATGTTTCTGCCACAGCTCTGCTCAGTTACAGCTATCCTCCAGGCATCACTTAAGTGCTGTTTGGGCAAGACATATTTCTACCCAGAAGGGCAGGGAAAAAGATTATTTCATTAAGTGACTGAGGCAGTGCATGGCCAAAGCCACTATTACACCGGGTTTGATTTGAAACGGTAAGCGAGAGGTCAGACTCTCTCAACACTGATCTCCCCGGGGAGACGAGATAAGGCAGAGTGCTAAGATTTCCACGCTCCCACATGAATAGATAAGGTCTGAATGAGCAGCCTCATCTGTAGACTGCTTCCCTAAGTGTTTTTCATAGCTTACACTGGAAACCCTCATACCTTTCTACACTGAATCACATAATTATGGTTTCCTAAGAAATTCAGAGCAGGATCTCCTCCCACTAAATTTCCTCTCACCTGCGCTCCTTTCATCACCAAAGATGACTATTTGTCAGCATTACCTCTACTGCTGAAAGGCAGCAGCTCAATTTAGCAGCCAGAGTCAAGAATATTCCCCCACGTGCAAGCTTCTAAAATGTGTCTGTGTGTGGCATGAGCATCTCCATGAGGAATCATTCATTCAGGACACACTCACAGTCTCGATGTGCTCTCCCTGCTAAGCAAGGAGCTTCTTTCACAACAGACAACCTCCATCATCAGGAGGTTACCTTCCAGTTTCCCAGGAAAGCCCTGCTCAGATGGAGATATTGCAGGCAGGATGCAGCCCCATTAATCTCTGCCACCCCAGATCCTCATGCCTGAGCTGTTCCCTGTCAGAGGAGGCTCCCTCTTCATCACAGCCTCCCACGTGCAACAGGAACATAACAGCCAGGTTAAACCTGACCCTGGGTAAACCCCAAACACAGACAAGGCACTGCTCTGAAAGTTAATTCATCTTTCAGCAGCAGATTATTTCTGATGTGGAATGTTTGCTCCCTTTCCCTCAAAACAGCAAGCTGGGGTTTATCAGAGCTCTGCAGGAAGGTCCTTCCTGAGAGARTCACCCAAGAACTTGCACTGACACCAGTGCCAGTGTTCCAGAGTTGAAAGCGCTGCTGTAATTACATGTGACTGTTGTATAAACTCCAGTTTTGGTSGCACATAACTTCATCTATGATTAATTGTTTAGGCTGAAAATTTCTCCAGCTGGATTCCGCCTCAGGCTAAACTCTTTCATTTTGGCTGAAATGGCTTGAGTCTTTCCCAAGAATATGTTTAAGGAAAAAGACTCTCTTTTGCCCCCGTTAAAAGGATCTTTCTGTAATTGAAAGAACTGAAATGTTCTCACAGCTCCATGCTTCTAAAAGCAGCACCTTGAGATACTGGCAGACTYGACTGTTGTGAAACACGTCTCTTCATATTGTCAGGGGGAGAAAAGGATCATAATTTGGCTGTTTTCAGCCTCAGACTTAAATATACATAAGCAYATGTAGGTGTATATACATACATATATAGGTATTTAACTCTGACTGGCCTCAGTGCCCAGCAMGCTTGGTGCCCCACTGTGCCAGACACCCCAGAAAGGGGACACACAGCACCCGAAAAAGACCAAGGATGGTCCTGCAGCACAGGGCTTGGCAGAGCTCTCACTGCAAACTGTGCCCTTCGGCTGCAGACTCTCTGAGGTGCCAGGCCAGAAGAGAGCTGGAGGCAGCTCAGGCTGAGCAGGACAGAGACACCACAACTCAGTGAGCACAGGRGAAAAAGCTGCTGGGACGAGCCTGKGATCAGCCTGGCCACAGAGCAATGTCAGACCTGTGGGCAATGAACACAACCCTGGGTGCACATGGAGCAGCAAAGACAARTCAAAATGTTCAAAAGCAGCTCAGTAAACAGCTTCTGTCTACTCTGAAAACAGCTCTACAATGAGACAGAGGTGGAGAAGATGAGTACGTGATCACTCGTGGTGAAGAGCACAGCACAATGCAAGGGGGCTGAATGCAGCCTGCATGAACAACCTAAAGTTTCCCTCTTCAGGAGTAGCTGAAGTTGAAACCTTAGGACAGGCTCAAGATGTTGCACCCACTTTCAGAGGGGATGCACACCCAGTGATTTCTGGCCATGCAGAAAACAGGCAGAAAGCACATTTGGCTGCAGAGAAGAAACCCTAGAAACACAGGAAGTCTTGAAAAATCYGCACAGAAAAGTGAAAATTACTTCATTAGAATTTTTATCAATGCAACAGAGTCCAGAGATGTCATTAGGAAAAAGAAACCTCAGCATTCCTCTGCCTCTGAGCTAACCAGGAAAGCAAAATGGGCCCACTCTAACTAGGAAATTAAAACACTCACAGACAGTTCCTACTACTCCRTGAACATGAGTCAGTTCAAGTGAAAATGGTGCACAGATGGGCCAGCACAGAAGCAACAGAAGTGCCGTGATATTTACAAGAGGGAAAAAAAAATCTTCCTTTACAAGTGTAAATATACCAGAGAAATCATCGGCTCGCAGCACAAACCAGGCTTTGATGCAGCAAACACTYCCACCAGGGACGGCAGCGGCTCCCCGGGAGGAGCAGGCACGGCAGACGCTGCATCTGGAAGACAGGAGGCTCAAAGCACCCAGCTTTTGGAGGAGTTACCACACACGCACATGCCAGACACACTGACCACTTTAGAGGCTTCATGCACCCAGCAGCAAGGGGCCAAACATTGTCCCAGGCCACAGAGAGATGCTGAGAAGGAAAGGATTGTGGTGAGTGGTGGCTCTGACAGCTGGAGAGAGCAGTGTGAGAGCCCCAGCAGGCTCTGGTACACCGCCCACAACACCTTAAAGAATCTGAATCAAAGCTGCTGGGGCTCTGCACGGAGCCAAGGAAGGGGSACCTGGAGCRCTGAGCCCAGCTCTGGGGTCCTCAGCACAGCAGGGACATGGACTGCTGGGACAGGACCAGAGAAGGGCCATGAAGATGATCAGAGGGAAAAGGATGATCAGAGGGAAAAGGATCCACAGGGACCTTAGAGCACCTCCCAGTACCTAAAAGGGCTACAAGAAAGAGAGGGACAAATATTCTACTGGGGGCTGTTGTGACAGCACAAGGGAAATGGTTTTAAATAAAAGGGTTGATTTCAACTAAATGCTAGGRAAAGTTTTCTTACAATGAGAGTGGTAAACACTGGCACMGATTGCCCAGAGAGGTGGGCCATCCCTGGAAATGCCCCATYCCTGGAAACACTCAAGGTCAGGTCAGAGTGGGCTCTGAAYWACCTGRTGTTTGGGTTGAAAAGGMTGGCCTTTAAAAGGTCCCTTCMAACCCAAACCATTCTATGATTTTGGGGCCCCTCAGCGTCTCAGAGCAGCAATAACACAGGGGGTCTTTTTCTCCAGCCTCTCTGAGGTCTCACCCTCAGTGCAAGCTGCTCAGTTCACAGCGAGAGCACGGGGCTGAGCGCTCCAGACTAATCACATTCCTCCCCACACGTCTTCCCCTCACCTGTAAAAYAGCAGTAACAATATTTACACTGCTGCAGTTGGCTCAAGATGCGGGAATGAAAACTTAATTATCATCAGTGCTATTCACCTGCGAGGAACAGCTCACAGCCTGACCATGACAAGAATGAATGGAGCCTGAGCAGCCAGTGGAACTCCCAGAGTGGAGCTGCAGGAGACAGCACAAATCTCATCCCAGTGGTAAAAAGATCTGGCAGCTTTGAATGGGAGAGAAACAGCTTCTCCATCACTTATGAACTTGTTTATAGTGAATTGTCACAGAATTTCATAATGGGTTTCCAAGCAGGTCAGGCAAACTCCTGCCATTCAGCTGCTCTGACCCCTGACTCTGCAGTGACACACACACTTGTGTTCTACGGGAAAACCATTTTCAAACAATAAATCCGGCTTTCCAAACCTCTCGCTTCCCCCGGGTCCCTCTAACAACTTTTGTGGGTTTGTGCTACATTGTCTCGCTCTTGAAGACCTTTTTTTCCCCAGTGTTGTGTGAAAGACCCAAGCACAGCAGGAGAAATTAATTAACTGAGCAGACAGCAATTCTGCCATCAAATGAACAAAATGAAAGAGTAACAGAGACTTACACTTATAGTCACCCCTAAGTGTTTCACATGACAACAGCAGGGAAAACACAGTCCAGACTGTTGTTTTAATGTTGATAATATTCCAAAATCCGCAGCGCTTACCAATTTCGCAGTGGAAATAAAACCTTTGACATCAGTGGGAATTTTGTCTGGGCATGAAAGCTGGTGGTTATATTGTGATCCAGCAATAAGAGTCTGTTTTGACTGCAAGATGTTTAGCACCATTCCTTTCTATGCCTGCCCAGAGCACCTGGACCAACGAGCAGAGGACAAAACTTCAGTGGAATTGCTTTAGACCTGAAAACATCCATGAACTCACGTGCTTTGTGCCAAGGCTGGTGCTGGCGAGGAGTTGTTTCTGTTCCCCACTACAGGCAGCGTTTATACTTTGCAATCACCTCCCAGCAGCTGGAGGGCTGCCTGACGTGTCCGCCTGCTCTGCTGGAGAGCGTTGGCTTTTTGCATCTTGGCTGGTTTGTTACTGCTGCACCCATCCCGCTCAGATGAGGGCCAGGACAGGGCAGAGCATGGCTGCTAATCTCCCCCAGAATCGTGAAGGTGTTAAGGAATATAGGGGGAGGGAAGGGGAGAAGGAAAACATTATCATAACAGCATCAGTAAGAGGGAAAATAGTTAAAAAGAAGACAGGAACAAAATTCAAAGGCGCACGAGTGTAAGACAGCATCACTTCAGGCACATGTCAAAATAGTGTCACATTTTYCTCTGTTCATTAAGTCAACAGTTAAACACCCACCAGCTCTGCTTTTTGCTAGCCCTGGAGTATTGCTGCACCTGGAGATCCACATTACAGCAGTAGGAACAACTGGGTTTGTCAGCAGATAACCTCAATCAAGAGAAGACTGAGTGACCCCTTCCACTCGGGCCACCATGAGGAACAGGGGTCAGGTCACAGAGTCCAGGTGGAGACCAGCCCAAGCACAACAGAAGCTGTGGAAAGGGCTTGAATTTTACAGATTTTTCCTAGTTTTAAGTCACAATGTAACAGCACTCAATATTCATCCCCAGAGTTTGATAAAAAGAAAATTATCCCTGTAATACTAAGTTTAAAACATCGAATTCATATCTATCCAGCTAACGTGATGGATAGAGGTCACCAGCCTATGGTGAGAAATGATCCCAGCAAAGGAACATCTGTGCACTGGTCTGAGAAGAATTTCCCCTCTCCAGCACTTGGGGTSCTTAACTCCCTCGCATTACAGAAGATAGAACCTGACACGAGTGCTTTTCAGTAGGGTTTTGAACCTGTACCCATATTTGATATAAAATCACTACCCAATTACAAAATTTTGTGGTGTGGTTAAAGAAAAAATAATCAATCCACGTGCAATAACTTAAGAATAATCCCAAATTTTTGGGTTTTACAAATGTTAGTTTCCTTTTTTGTACATAACTTTTGTTATACCCAATGGGACTCATTCCATTACAGGTAGAAGGAAACAAGCAAATCCTTATTTACAAAAGAGGGATAACATTGTCCAAGGGAGAGTACATATTAGATTGAGTTTTTGGTAATTTCCTAGGACTGTATTTAGATGAAAGAGTCTGGGTTTTTTAGTGGTTTTGGCCTTAAAAGCCTTCCCAAGGGACATGTATAATTTAGCTGTGCTAAGTCTCCTTTAGGTTTAGGAGCCAAGACGACAGACTCATCTCTCTTCTGCAAGAGCCAGCATCCAGAATTTGGCAACAAACACACTTTCCTCCAAGCAGYGTCAGCCCTGAATTGTACCTGCTCCTTGCCATTATACCAACCCAGGCACATAAATCACCCCTGTCCAGTCTGAGGGAAGAAAATCCCACACAGACACCTTGATTGCCCTGACACTACCTGTTCTGCACTCCAATTTCCACGCTTCTCTGTCCAAATAAGGCTGCTTTATGCACTGTTTTATTACCACAGGTAATACTGCACACTCTCAGCAGCAGGAACAAAGATTTTGGTGAAAGCAAGCTTGTTTGTCTGAGGGTTTGGGGTTCTTTCCCGTAAAAAAAGAGAAAAAAATCTCCCCATTTGTAACTACGAACATTCCTCACCAGTCCTCACCTCAGTCAGCCAAAAATCACATGAGGTCTTTCTGAAAAACTAAGTTTTATGCAATGAAGTTATTAACTGCTGGGAAAGGCAGAAAAGCTTTTTTACAGCTGTTCATTGATCCACTGAACGTCACCTTACACTCTGTAACCCCACTTGGATTCTGCAGACTTCTGGAGCAGGCTAAGAAAAAACAGAAACCTTGGCCAGAGCAGTTACACTGCTTCTTGAGACATGTTTTTTTTGGGTGCAGGCCTCAGATTCTCAGCCAGCAATTTCTGTCCCTGGTGGAAATTTAAAAGAAAAAAAAAAAAAAGAAAACACAGAAAATACCAGGTTTGTCTGCTTTTCAGGAATCCAGAGAGCAAATACGAGTTTCTAAGGCATTTGAAAGAGCGGTGAATTGACCCAATGCCCCAGCATCCTTGCATCCAAGCTCACAGTTATTGTGACAGAAGAAAGCCCAGCCCTCAGCAGAGCAGTGCAGTGCCTGGCTCTGGAGCAGAGCACTCCAGACACGGTGCTGGAGCAGCAGAGGAGCAGCCTGGCCATGCCAGCTCCTGTCTGGCACCCTGAGAGCCACAGCCACAGCCCTGTGCACACTCCAGCCGTGCTCCCACAGAAGGGACAGCCTGRGCCACCTGATGCTGCAGTCCCAGCACTGATGCTTGAGCCTGTCCACGCAGCAGCTTTGATGACCCTCCGAGACCTTTCCCACAGGGACCACAGCTTGTGCTGCTCACTCTGGCTTCACACAGGCACACAAACCCCTTGTTTCATGCAATTGGCTGTAATCCTGCAGTGAATGAGGCCAGAATTAATTTTCTGTATTTAATTTATGATTCAATATCTTTATTTTAAAACTGTACAYGGACGCTTGGGGACCAGCAGGTGCATTTCATCGGTACATAAACCATATCCAAGCAGTCCTGTTCTCATTCCCGTGTGCTCCTGCAGGAGCATACCACTTTTCACACCCAGCCTGCTGCTCAGCTTCCCTTCCTCTTTCCCTTTTAAACGGCACAGACAGCTGATGAAGAGCCAGGCACTCACCTTGACCCAGACTTGAATCTCCATCAGACTTTCTCAGCAGGAACAGCCAGGTTTGAAATGAGAGGAAATGCTTGGCAGGTGYTCTCAGGGGACTGGCCAAAAATAAATGCACTCTCCAGTTAATTTCCATCTGAGTACTACTAACATTTCTCCTTTAAGAGTGCGGCTGAAGCATTTGATTTACACAAGGTGAGGCATTTGTTTGCAGTCGCCCGGCAGACCCAGCACACAACAGGGAACATTCAGACCCATTTTAATCACCTATGTAAGATGCCCGTGCTCTCCATATAGACGAGGGATCTTTAAGGGTGTGATTCACTGTAATTAGGAACCTACCTCTCACCTTTGGTTATAGCAGGAGTCTAGACAGCTAGTGTTGGCAGAGAACTGACAGACTCAAAATTAGCTTGTACAAATATTCCCCAATGCATCGGTTCTGCAAGGAAACAGACCGGAGGCTCTCTGGGAAGAGGGTGACAGCGAGCAGTGCTCGGCACTTGGCAGGCAGCGAGCAGCAGGTAAGGCTGTTTACAGGGAGCTTTACTCAGCCGTGCCTTCCACCGGGCAGGTCCCTGCACCGGCACAGAACGCCGCAGGCTGGGGGAACCGGGTCCCGATGCCCCCGAGCCGCTTCCCTCCGCTCAGCCGCTGGCTCCGGAGCAAAGTCTGCTGGATGCCAGCTCTGGCACAGCCCCAGAGCCGGCAGCGCGGCCACCCGCCAGCCCAGTGCCAGGGAAACCTGCTCCTTCCTCCCTTCTCCACGGGGATGCAGCTGCGGCTGAAGAGCTCGGGAATATCCGCGAGTCCTGGAGCCGCGGGCGGCTGGGTGGTGCAGGCTGAGAGCTGCCTGGAGCTGTCATCTCATGCTACTGCTTGCCCTTTTTTTATTTTTTTTTTTTTTTTTTTTTTTTTTTTTTTTTTTTTTTTTTTGTAAAGGAACCACTTGGATCATAACTTTAATCAAGACTTCAGAAAACAAGTCATCTAGAAAATGTGACCAGATGAATCCTAGCTTCATAAAAGAAAAGCTCTCCCCAAATTAGCAATTTTTTTTTACTTAAGAAAGAATGGTTGTATTTGAAAATAGTGCTATGAAACAATACCTCAGGCAGGAGACAGACTAAGGGAGAAACGTAGTTCAGCCTCTGAAATTGCTCACTTTAAATTGTGTATTTTCGTTTTCCATTCCAGATAACTGTGTGGCAAGGCTGTGCATTGCTACATGACAGCCCGTTCTGCTTTTAAAACAGCAGCACTTCAGCAGAGCTAAATTGATGCTTTTTATGTGTCCATCACTTACCGAGGGTAATTGATCAGTGYCTGTGAGGGGCTCTGAGATCTAACACATTACATGTTCTGAACCTGCTAAATTATTTGAATAGATTTAGGAAGAAGAAGATTCTAAATCAGAATTTAGTGTGATCCAGTATTACCTTTCACAATCAGGATTTCCCCTTCTCATATTTTTGCTCAGTTACAAAAAAGGATGCTAAGCCCAGGGAGCAGATTTTCAATGGCAGCAAGAAGAGTTGAGCATGMCACCTGTTAAAATACAATGGAAAGTGAGTATATTTTTCCACTGAAAGTTTCTCTGCTGACTGTTTATTCCGCTGTTTAAAGTTTACACTTTTAATCCAGCTCAAGAGAAGGAAATGGAAAGGTCACGGCTCCGTCGAGCTCGGAGGAAAGCGATCGGACGGGCAGACGGCACCGCAGCCGTGGACAGCATGCCATGTCCGCGGCTCCAGCCTCACAACACATCCTCTGTGGAGCAATTTGGAAGCATTTAAGCCTCGGCTGCCTTAAACACAGCCCGAACCAAGAATAGCCTCGGCTCCCGGGCACAGGTCAGGCGATGCTGAGTCACTTGCTGGCCGGGCCCCAGGCTTTCCAGCTGCCTTGGGCTCGGCCTCCTTAAAGACACAACTTGTGCCTGCCGCACGCAGCCCCAGCTGGGCATGGCCAGACAGCGATGGCACCCTCGGGTGCCAGGGGGTTTAGCCAGATGCATGATTCCAATATGAATTCCTGGTTCGTACCGCACTGTTTCCCTCCAGCTTCGGAGCGCAGCGCTGCTGCTGCCTTCCTGCCCGTTCAAAGCTACATTCATACATCTCTTTGTAATTATGAATCAACTCYCAGGCATCGGTGCGCACCCCGGGCTCACACAGAACGGCAAACAATATACTGTCACGGGTTGCATCAGCTGCACGATGCTCTCTCATGCCTTCAGGCTTGCTAAAGCTGATCCAACGCTAATATAATAATAGACTTTTTTACCCGCCTCCTCCCCCAACAATTACCGGAGGCTTGGAAAGCCATTGAAATGCAAATAGCACACGAAGAGGTTATTGGGGAACCAGACTGGGAAGGTACAAATGCTGTCCCGCTAGTTTCCTTTAGTTTGACACGAACGGGACTGTAATCCTGAATTTCTCTTTGTATAGACAGGGAGAGAGGCARTTTTGTGAATGTACAGACTGCCGTGCATGGCAGCTGAAGCGCATCTTCTCCAGCATCGCTTCTTTGTATCGGGGAGCCCTTGTTGCTCCCCTGAGCTGCTGCAGTCGCGGRGAATTGCGCAGCACAGGAGAGTTTGTAGCTCCGATGACACGAGGGKGCCCAACTACACTAAATAATAGAGACGCACTCAGGGTGGGTTTGAGAGACCTTCCCCCCGAAGGCAAGGCACTGTGGAGCCCGCAGTTTGCTCCGCGGCCATAAAGGAAAAGTCAGAAATACAGCATCCTTCCCCCCATTATCCTACCGCATCCTTCAACCCGGGTGCTTCTACACAGGACAGGAGCTCCCGCATGGTCTGTCTGCCTACTAGCTTTTCARGTAATGTTTCCACAAGGACAAAAAAAGGCTTTCTGAACCCAAGGCAGTCCTGACACTCGGCCGGAGCAGCCGCAAACAGCAGGGTGTACCAGCTGCTGTGAGGTGACATGGGACTAGGATGACCCAGACACTTCTTCAGGCTCTCAMTCCCCATTAAAGCTTCAGGAATACCTCCTAAAAATAGGCTGCATCCTCATCCCCCTTTCTTTAGCAAAACAACCTATAAATATCACAAAGAAGATGTTTACCGGGTTATTAGCAATTTCCCCACCCCCGTTCAAACGAGCAATAGAGAATAGGGTCCAGCACCCGATGCACAASGGGCAACTTGTTTGCTTTGGCGAGGAGGCGGCTGAGGACAGCTCTAATTGCAGTTYACAGCTACTCAAGGCAGTTTTTAAGATGGCAGAGCCAACACAGCTGGGGGTGATAGCTGTAGGGTCAGTGGGAGGGGCARACTGAGCCCAGGAGAATCTTCCCAAGGTAGTGGGGATGGCCACTGGTCATCTCAAGGGAGGTGGGGGAGCTTTCAGCCCTCGAGGTTTTCAGAGGTGACTGTGGCTGATGTAACCTGGTGTCCGCGGGTCCCGCTGCGAGGGGGCCTTTGGGCTGGAGACCTCCAGAGGTCGCTTCCAGCCAACAATTCCATAGCTCCGTAACCACCACGTTAAGCACCTGATATTAAAGGGTGAAACTGCGGCAGCAGTTCTGTACTCTCCCTGGAGCAGGGCAGAGCTCCAGGTCCACACCATCACCCCATCCCTGCACCTCTGCGGCCTCCCAGCTGAAACTCGCGGCTGTCCCAGCCCGGGATGCTGTCGGTGGGCACACGCGGCTGTCCCAGCCCCGGGGATGCTGCTGCCGGGTCCCCGCCGTCCCTCACCCCCGGTAGCAGCAGTCCCAACCCCTCCCCAGCGCTATTAGCGGCTCTCCCCGCTCGGCTGAGCAGATGTGGGGCTAATGCCGCGGCCGCTCCGCTCCCGCCCGGCGGGAGGATGCGCGCCGGGGCAGCGTTTTCGCCGAGAGGAACAGCCCTGCAGGGGCCGGGGCTCAGCCGATCCCGGGCCCCGCGGAGCCGCCGGCACACGCCCTCTCCCATCGCGGGGCCGGGGCGGGGGCGGGGGCGCGGCCCGGCGCGGCGCTGAGGGCGGGGGGCGGTGGCGCGGAGTGCCCGCCCCTCACGGCCGATCCCGCCCCGGCGGTGAGGGGAGCCGAGCCCGCGGCAGACGCAGCCCCGCCGCGCCATGGCCGGCCGCCGCCTCCTGGGGCTGCTCCTGGCCTTCGCCGCGCTGCTGGCCGCAGGTAGGGCGGCCCGTGCGGGCCCGGCGGGGCGGCGGCGGCCCGGGGGGAGAGGGGCCCGGGGCGAGAGGGGCCCGGGGCGCGGGTGCTGTGCGCATGATCGCGGCGCCGGGCCCGGCCCAGCACCGGCGGACCCCCGCCCCCGGCCGGGCTCGCCCCGCGGGATGCTCCCGGAGGGATGCGGGGATCGCGGGCCCCTCGCCGCGGGGGTTTCTCGGGCTGGGGGCTGTCCCCGGCGGCACGCAGCCTGCCCCGGGGGGCGGACGGGGCCGGAGAGATGCGCCCCGRGGAGGGGCCCCGGCTGGGAGGATGCACCCCCGGGAATCGCCTCAGGGAGGGAGGGGGCTGCCCCCTTCGGGCCCCACCCAGCGCAGAGCACCCCAATCCGCAGCGCATGGCGGGGTGCCAGCCTGTGCACCAGGGCCGGGCCTCAGCCGATCCTTGTCCCCCTCCTTCTCCCGACCCCCACCCGGGGCTCTGCCCGCCTCCCCCCGTGCCCCTGCTCCCCCGCTGGCCATGGGGCCGGKCCCGCACCGGTACCCGCAGGTCGGGCGGCTGGAGCCCGGCCTTAGGTGACAGTGCTGGTGACGGATGCATTTGGGAGCGCCGCGTCTGCCTCCGGGTGACAGTGTCACAGTGATGCTTAAAATGTGCGATGCTGCAGGTATAAAGCTCTGGAGCAGCCTGGGGCTCGGCTAATCCTATACAGAGGTAGTCACGGAGTCACGGCGAAGGGAGTTTGGGTTTGTCTCTTTGCTCGCTGAGCTGTTGGATTAGCGGAKTCTCTGTGTGACCCAAATTTGTCCGGCTGTTGGTTGTATTCTCACTCTTTTTGAGTCCCASTGTTATTTCTGCAGATCAGAATAGTCTAACCCAGAAATGGGTCCCAGCTGAACAGCAAATAGGAAGGAAAAAAAACCAACCTTTTTTAAAAAGAGTGGAGAGGAAGAAATTAAGATCAATKCAAAGCTTACCATAGCTCTTTGTTTCCTTTAAAAAAACCCAATAGTACTCTTAAGAAACTGTTTGTTTGAWGTTAAAAGAAAGGTTCTTCTGAAGATTGTACAGAGAAAATAGACAGCAATTATGTAAAAGGCCTCAGGAAAGTTTTTCTAAACAAAATCTGCTATCAGCTAGGAGGCATGGACTGGTTAGAGGGTATCAGCATCAAAGCAAACAGCGAACTGAACCCCAAGCAGGTTTTGCTGTTGGAATAGATTAAGTTTCGCATGAGTCAGCCTATAAATATTTTGTTTGCATTCGGTACTCACCTGTTTGTGCACCTGGGATGGCAACAGTGTGGTACAGAGTTGCTTATGCTGATGAGATTGGCAGATGCATTTTTAATTGGCGGATATCAGTTTGACGGGCTGATCTGAGATGGTGCATAAAGTCCCGATTTTAGGTTAAAATTAAAAAAAAAATCTGGTTAGTCAGTATTACAGCTATTCGCATTCTGTGTTGTGCGCAATGTGGGCAAACAAAAATGCTGTTCTGTTTCATTTTGGAGCTCTTGGGCAGCAAGGTCCAGTTCTTGAATATCCTCGGCTGTGTTTTTATCAAAATAAATTTCACTGAAACATTCGTAAATCATTCCTGCCAGCATGAGGCTTCGCAGGTAATTGAGCAACATTAAGTTTGTCTCCTCTCTGCACTGYTTTAACCTGCCTCACCATGGCAATCACTGCCAGGTAAGGAGGAGCAGGCTCTGCGCTTGCGACCTCTCCCGTGCAGAGCCTCGCCGATACGGGACACGCCGAGCCCAGGGGCTGCTGTGCGGCACAGCCTTTCCACGTGGCCTCTGCTTCCTCCCCCGGTGTGTTCCGCCAGCGACTCTCCCATCCCGTGGGAGGGTGCCTGCTCCTCCCTCTCTCTTCCCAAATGTGTCGGAGCGGTTTTTCAGCGCCCTCTGACAGAACCTTGGGAACCCTTCCCCTCGTGAGCACTGAAGTGGCTTTTCAGGTGTCAGCGCAGCCTCCTGGCCATCATCCTGTACCCATGGGGACGTAACAGGTGTTTGGAAGGCAGTGGGTTTCCCGAGCAGAGCTTTCTATGCCATTTCTTCAGAACAGCAGCAATAGAAATCTCACTTCTTCATTGCCTCTATTCCCCAGC
>NW_026623479.1:857889-923492 GCF_030028575.1 Malurus melanocephalus
TGATTCCTGCAGCTGGGGTCCAGATCCACCGCTGACACCAGACTGATGTGTGTGTCTTGTCTGTGACTGTCCAGTAAAGCAGGAACAAACTTCACTTTTTAATTGAAAAAAATGGGGTTTGGTTTCTCTTTGATGAAGTTCTTCTGCGCTTCCCTTCATTCATGATTGTGTGCTTCAGTGCCCAGAGCTACCGGATGCAGCTGTGGCACATCCGTCTGTGCCTCCGAGCTGCCCACAGCCCGTCTGTCTGCCTGTGGCTGCAGTGTTGGCAGCAGGCATTGCTTGCAARGCACCAACCCATTTTCCAGTGCTGCTAAACTCTGTGTGTTGAGGGGGCAGAAGCATTAAAGTATTTTGGGGTGGTGGAGAAAATCAAACAGCCTGCAAAGCCTCTCGGCTGCACCCAGAGGCAAGCAGTCCCTATACCAGCATGTTGCATGGTGTTTGAAATTTACAGATCTGTGGCTTTTCCAGAAAGCATTTTGTTTCGTGGTCATGCAGAGTTGGCCACATGCTTGTGGAAAACAGACAAGAAACTTTCCACTCTSGTTATTTCCCCCTCTCCTGACTTCACTCATAAGCCAGAACAGAAATGCATTGATGTGTTTCCATAGAAAGCTGGCAAATTTGACATCTGAGCGCAGTGTTCTTGGCGGGAGCACAAGATTTCCTCTCGCAGGCCAGGCAGAAGGGACACGTGCAGTTTTTGTGTTTTACATTGTGTAAGAAAAGGTTGAAGAAAAATTTCCCTCTGCGAACGGTGATAGGAGCAGTCGGGCGCGTCCTCCAAAGTTGCTGTCTCAGCACTGACGAGTGACTCTGTGTTGTCACCCGAGTCTTCATAGGCAGCGCCTCACAGATCACCTCTCCTCTCGAGTGTGACTACAATATCCCACCAGCAATTACAATAATTACTTAAATGTGAAAGCAATATTAGGCAGTATAATTAGCTATATATAACTGTTGCGCAGATGGCCGCAGTCACTGCAGGCAGCTCCCCTGCACTGGCTCAGCACGACACTGCCCAGTGGAGAGCACGGAGAGAGCAGAAAGGAGCCATCTCTTTTCCAGATGTTTTCCAGATGTCTGGACTCTGCTTTGGAGTGGGTGGATGCAGCTGGCACATTTTCTGGGGGTGCCAGTGCCAGGTGACCCTGTGTCTCTGTGCCCCATCTCTTGCCAGGGACGCTCACCATGGATATGCTGGAAGAGTTGCAAGGAGGAATTATCTGGAGTAGAAGAGAAAGGCTTAGTTTGGCATTGTAGTCGAAATTGAAGGAGATAGCAGCATTRTATAAAGCTGCTAAGAATCTTTGTTATAATACATTATTGTGTTATTAAGATTATAATTACCAGGTATCAGCAGCAAGTCAAAGTAATACATTTAAAGAATAATTTTTACTTAGATAGTGTCTTTGGTGAGTATGACAAAGCAGGAGAAGCCAAATTGGTTTTCTTACAAATTATCTCTGATCTTTGAACAAATACGCATTAATTAAATGTGCYGTGCCCAGATATTTATGTATGTAGCTGTGGAAATAATTAATTTCCATAGTTCTGCATGTATTTTGAAACTTTTTCTTCTACCAGCCTAGTGAAAAATGTGCTTGGAAATGGCTGTTTAACTCTTGGAGTTTTTTTCCCCTCTACAAAAATGTGATTTTTTCCTTACATCTGTTGCAAACATTTCAGCCCTTRAAGCACATTAAACAGAAGTGTCTATTGATCTCCTGAGTTAACTAGAATAAACTTTTAACACTGCTTGGTTTAAACCCAAATTTGTTTTCTTCTTGGAAGAGTATCTCCTGGAGGTTTAAGGCATTGACTTTACAATTAACTAAAGGAARAACTGGGGTTTTATTAGACAGTGCTTCTGAAGCACTCTAATAACAAAACATATGTTTAATAAACTACATAACACTGATGGCAAAGAGAAAACCTTTGCAATAATTCCTTTGTAAGCTGATTGATATAATTCACAATCAGTGGAAGTGCTCGAATAGAGGAAAACGGGAGAAGATGAACGTGGCACATCAAAATGTAGAACATGAAAGGACTTTGAAAAGGAAACTTCAAAGTTGGGGATCCAGATGCTGGAGTCACTAGCTGTGATTTAGGATGTGAGCACGGGAACGTGCCTGCTGAGGGAACAACGCTTTTGAGAAGAAAACTGAGTCCTGATAGGAGCCCGGTAGCCATGGCAAAGAGAGAGGCAAGCGCTGYCTCTGCACTCACAGGGATTTCAGTGGAGCTGCTCAGGGTCAGCTTTGGGTTTGATCTTCTGAGAGCTCAGCCTGTAGCTGCGATGGGGGTGAAGTTAATGCTAATACATATTTACGAATCTGCCTTGCAGGCACTCCAAAATCCTTTTCCTTTGCTTTTCAGCCTTGTCTGGGAAACGCAGAAACTTACTGTGGGAGGAGAACTGGGGGCACAGGCAGGAAGCTGCAGCTGAGTGTAAGCTCTGCTTCCCTGAGCTACCCAACTGCATGAGCAGCATCTTCAGGGAAGGAGATGGCCAGGTTGCTGTAGGGAACCTGTGCTACCACCACATACATGTGTAAAAAAAATCAAAACAAGCAAAACCAGAGGCACTGGGAACATTTTGGAGGCGGTGGCTCAGACAGGGAAGAGGGACCCTGGGAACAGCGTCATTCTGCTGTTGGAGAGCTCTGCAGGCTGGCACAGGATTATCTCCAGCAAAGAAGGTGCTGGGAAAAGAGAGCTGCTCAGCACTKTGCTTGCCCTTTGAAATGCTCTCTTTGTCCACGCACAAAGAAATCTGGGTAAAAAGAACTCGTTAAAGTTGAAATAATCTTACTGAAATCGTGCTTCAGAAAGTCATGCTCCAGATTGGGTGTTTAGGGGTAACTGCAGCCCTGGCTCTGGGAGGATGCAAGGCTAAAGCTGTGTTAGTGGAAGAGGTTTCCAGTCCCAGCTGTGGATGGAAAAAGAGATACCAGCCTGTTGAACATCTCCAGGGACAGTGACACCACCACCTTGTGCAGTCCATTCCAATGTTAAATCACCCTTCCTGTGAAGGAATTGCTCCTAATGTCCAACCTAAAATCACCAGGCAACCTTCTGCCAATGCAACGCTGGGCAGAAGAGGCTGCATCCCCCCAAAATCACASCATCCCATCCAGAGTGCTTCTTCCAGCTGGTCCAAGCCTGCTCTGAGCCCCTGYTCATCCCAGGCCAAGCCCTGCTTTGTGACCCAGCCACAGGCTGGGTACTGCCCCCGGTGCTGCAGCTGGGGAGAGTTTTCAGCCTGGCCCCATTTACCAGGCACCAGCCACTGCTGCTGATAGAMTGTCTCTTGTGCTGTCAAGTGACACTGAGCCCATGCCATGCAGTTTCTGTGTAATTATTTGCCAGGAAACTGATTTTTTTTTATTTCAACCCCTCCACAGAGACAGCACTAAGCTTTGAGCCCATGTATGCTTTTAAAAACATTCACAGGTCCCAAACCATGTCTTTTGCCTCATGCAGAAAATAGAGCATTTTGAAGTGAGGTTAAACATATATTTGAAAAGAAAACATAATCCTTCCTCCTTTTTTGTCATGAAGGTCTTAACTGAGTGAATTAGATACTTTTTCAGAGAAAATCTCAGAGTCATAACAGTTTACAGACAGTTGGATTTRTAAGTGTTGATGCTATTTCCTCCACAAGCAGGGTCAGAGAGAGCGAGAAACCTGTTGCTGGATTTCTGTTTGAACTCAGTGAGCTCCTAGTTTTATGTTTAAATTATCTCATACCACATCCATAGCACAGAGTGCTCTGATTATACAGCACGTGTTCCCTGGTGATGGGGATACAGCCTGTGCTGGGCATGGGAAATAGCAGAATCTGGATACACACCCCAAACTCCCCTTTTCAGAGACTTCTTCAAACTCCTCTGTGAAAGCAAGGAGCCAAACTCACCTTATTGAAAACAAGCTCTTGCAAAAGGCTGAGGGATGTGGCACAGCTTCCCTCGCTGTGGGAGAGCCAAGGAGGGGTGGTTTCACAGCTGTGTGGTTAAAAATCACCACCAGTTCCTGCACCACCTGCTCAAAACTATCTCCAGTAGATCTCTGCTGCTGTTTCCTCCTCGGAGGGTGCAGGCCCCACCTTGCTGTTTGTCCCTGCTGGCTCCTGCCCACGGCCCAGTGAGTCTTGCTCCCAGTGCTGCTCGGCTGCTGATTTTAAGTAGCACGCTGTGACAGGAGCACCACATCCCAAGTGATGAACCAGCATTTTCASCGTGTAATTCCCTATTTACCTACTTTTAACTACAGCATCTTCTCTTGATCTTTATCTGATGAGAACAATCTTTTCCCACCGGGAATCAGGTGATAAGCATTTAATCTCCTGCTTCAGTTTTCTTTGGGCTCCTGCATCACTGACTTTGACATCAGTCATTCTGTACTGGGTTATGACAAAATGCTTTCGTGCCACAATTTGTTGTCTGGTTGATAAACAGGCATCTTTGGCCCTAGGCACATTCGTAGTCATTACTTAATGTGTAAGCAGAAATCAAATGGCTGATGTGAATGTGCACTGTAATCTTTCTGGGTGGACAGCAGGCAGGAAGACGTGGAAGCAGCTGTTGTGGTTTAATCCCAGCTGGTAACTCAGCCCCACACAGCCATTTGCTCACTCCCCCCACACGCTGGGATGGGAGAATTGGAGGGGTAAAAGTGAGAAAACCGAGTGGGTTGGATAAAAGTTTAACAGGTAAAGCAGACCAAGGGATTCATTCCCCAGTTCCCAGGGCAGGGAGTAGCTCAGCCATTCCCAGGACAGCTGGGCTCCATCACCTGTAACAGTGACAGGGGGACACAAACCCCATCTCTCCAATTGTACCCCCTTCCTCCTCCTCCCCAGCTTTGTACACTGAGCGTGATGCCATATGGGCTGGGATATCCCCTGGGTCACTGGGGTCAGCTGTCCTGGCTGTGTCCCCTCACAGCCTCTGGCTGAGGAGCAGGAAAGGCCTTGGCTCTGGGTAAGAACTGCTCAGGATACCAAAAACAGCCCTGAATTATCACCACTGTTCTCAGCACAGATCCAAACCACAGCCCCATACCAGCTTCTGTAAAGAAAATTACCTCTACCCCAGCCCAAACCTCTGCTATTCCCAGTTTTCAGAGCCAGGGATGGGGCAACCCTGGCCATCGGCTGCCAGCCAAGGCATTTTGTGGGAAACCCCCATCCAAAGCTTTTCCTGGCCATGGTGCTGCTGACCATGCTGGGGCTTTGCTTTGCCTTGGAGCAGTTCATGGTTGCTGCTGGCACCCAGAGGTGTTTTTCTGCCTGTGGTAGGGGCCCTCAGCTTTCAAGGTTTCCTTGCAGCCTCCATGCCAGCCCCTGGTAAGAAGGGCAGCCTCTGTGCGGGCCTTTCCCAGCTGCTGGGAAAGAGAAGGCAGGGGCGCTTCCCTCTGGGGTTTAAATCTTGCTGTGGAGGAGTGAGGAAGGCTGTGCGAGAGGGCAGCAGATGAGAAACTCCTCCCTGCTGTGTTTTGTACCTGCTCTCTGCAGAGGGACCTGCTGGCAGTGGCAGCACAGGCTGAGCCCCCAGCTGTCGCTGGGGCTGGGGGACATGGCAGGGTGGTGGCAGACACGGCGGGGTGTGCAGGGTAATGGGGGACACGGCAGGGTGTGCAGGGTGGTAAGGGACACGGCAGGGTATGCAGGGTGGTGGCAGACACGGCAGGGTGTGCAGGGTAATGGGGGAGACRGCAGGGTGTGCAGGGTGCTGGGGAACACTTCAGGGTGCTGGGGGACACGGCAGGGTGTGCAGGGTGCTGGGGACACAGCAGGGTGTGCAGGGTGCTTCTGCTTTTGTAGGTGCTTTGGAAGCAGCGTGGAGGTCTCTCCTTGCACCCCAGCTGGGGACAAAGATGCCTTCACACCTTGGTGCAGCCCTCAGCAGGGTTCAGGGTGCGTGGGCACTGCCCCGCTGTCTGGCCAGGCAGGTCCCAGCCTGGCTCGCCTTCTGCTCGCCCAGCTGGCCTTTTGGCCCTGCCCCACGCTGTGGTGCCAGTGGTGTCTGCTGAGAAGGAGCTTGATGCGGGCTGGTTTTGCTGCTCCTGTTTTCTTCACCAGCTCCATCACTCCTGCTGGGTGTAGAGCTTATTGGGTGCCGCTGCCAAATAATTTATATTATTCCTAGTAAACCTTGAAATCAAATTGCTACAGACACCTGCTTCTCATCTGGCTGCCCCAGTTCCCAGAGCTGCAGATTGCAGAGCTGGCACCGGGGCTGTGCTGCCTCTCCTGCCCTGTCCCGGGGCTGTGCTGGAGGACAGGGCAGAGCTGGGGCTGTCGTGGGGCTGAGGTTCCAGCAGGGACCCCAGAGGACACTGGACACTGCCCAGGTCAGGACAGCAGCACCCTGGCTGTGGTGGAGCCTTTTAGGCATTGCCCTTAAAAGGTTTCAAATACAACCACCATCAGTCCCTCCACAAAGAGAAAGTCTTCATTATGCAAATTCTCATCTTAAAGCTTTATTCATGTGCTTCCTGGCAGGCTTTCCTTTAATCTCAAGAGCGAGATTGCTTGGAATTACCATATACCCTTGTTAATTGCATTAAAAAAAAATTCAGCAGAGGTTGTTTTTGCCATAATCAAGAGTGATTTTTGATTAGTACTTCTGAAAATCAAAATGTTTCGCTGAGAACAGAGAGCAAGGACAGCAGCATTCCCTCATCCCCCGTGAGGAGCAGGGGTCATCCCAGCTGGGGGAATGTGTCCCACTGCTCYTGGCTGGTCATGTCCTGGGCTGGGGTGATGCACTCCCAGCATCAGCTGTTGGTCCCACTCTGGGGGGATGCAGGGGCTGAGTTTCTCCCCCATTTCCTTCCCAGCAGAGCCCTTCCACCCCTTGCCCTGGCGGGCTGCCGATGCCGTGTTTGCGCAGGGCATGTCCCTGGGCAGCCAATCTTCCTGGCAGCTGCAGAGGAGCTGGAGGAAGTTCAGAGTCTGCTTTTCAAGGCAGAGCTACCTCGGGGAGGGGGTGTGTGCTGAGGAGGCAGCCTGGGCTGTCTGCAGAGAGCAGTGTAGGAGCTGCCCTTGGCCCCCTGTCCCAGCACTGCTCGCAGTGTCTGTGACATCCCAGCTCTGAGGAGCGCTGGTCCCCCTGCACACACGGAGCTGTGCTTTGGCCTTTGCAGACAGCGAGAATTTAGGATTCACAGTGAATTTCCCGCACATTTGGCAGTGGYTGGGGCCAGTGCCTGGACAGTGGAGGCACTGGTGAGTCCGAAGCTCTGCTGTCCTGACGGATCRCTGCTCTGGCCAATGGTGCTGTGCCACACCTGCACCCGCAGAGGTCCCTGGGCATCCTCGGTGCTTCCTGAGGCGCCTCAGCTGCTGCAGGGCACAGCTGTGCCATGGAGGAGCAGCCACTTGCTGCTCACAGACCTTTGGGGCTGTGTCCCWGCTGCGATGGCAGAAACCCCATAGGGAGGGTGCAGTCTGACCCCAGCAACCCCACTCTGCTCCCAAAGGCCTCCGTGCCCAGTGCCTGCCCAGAGCTCCCAGCACAGCTGTGCCTGGCCAGGGAGCCACCTGCACGTGCCAATATCGTAACTTGGAGCCAAAAAGATGAGGTTGGTCACTGGGGAGACCCTTTTGGCTACCTCAGCACTCTGTTCCCTGCTTTCCTCCTGCTCCCCCGCCCGCTGCGCTGCTCCTGAGGTGGCTGCATAAAAGTCAGGCAGTTGGAATTACTTTCTGCTGCCCTTGTACCTGCTTTGCATTCTCCCGTAATCTCCCGGGCTGTCAATCTCGTACCGTCGCAGGCTCTCTATTCCCAGGGAAGCTAAACACATATATATTGCACAAAGAGATCTGTGGGCTGGCGCTAAAAATGGAATACACCTCGCTCCGAGTGCTGCAGACGGCCTGGCAATGTACTGGGTGTGAATTATGATACTGTAATTCAAGCTTTGTCAAACAGTGGGGCTTAATTAGAATATATATATAATTGTAAAAACTAAAAAGCTGACGAGTACAATTGTGTGTTTGAGCTGCCTGCTACAGAAAATAATGAGGAGAGAATACATTAAGGCACAAAACCCTTCTACCTTCAAAGAGCAGCTAGCTCTGATTAAAAATACCCCCGGCAAGGCGAGGGGACTCGGCAAGAGGTGGGGGAGTGTGCAGTGCTGGCTCGGCCATAACTCTCACTCCTGTTCTGCAGCTTCTGTGCCCTGTTCTGGCACAGCTGCAGCCTTGGGGTGCCCCCACCTCCCTGCTCTGGCTTTGGGGGATTCATATTGGGTGCCATGTGATGTGACAGCTTGGTCTCTTTGGATTTTCAGATTAAGTAGAAGTATGTAAAACACATTTCATTTGCCCGTTGCCCCCTCACCACAGAGCTGCAGTCCCAGCAATGCTCCATTGACCTTGCCTGGTGCCAYACAGGGCTGGGATTGCCCCCACCTGCCCCTGAGATTTCCATTTTCTGCCARCAGCCAGGGAGCAGAGTTCTTCCAAAGACCCAGTGCAGGGATAGGGAAAACAACAACCCCAGTTAGCCTGGGCATCAGCCCTGACAGGGATCCCACACTGCTCCCCAGCACTGAGCAAGCAGCTGAGCGGGGTTTTGCATATCACTGCTTTTGTAACAGGTTGTAGGGGGGAATGTCCTACGGGGAGGTGACAGGGCATGCACAACCCTGGTTCTGCTCTGTGGGATCACAAACTCTGCTGCTGCTCAGCACCTTGTGAGTGCTGGTGTGTGGGAATGGGCCCCAACCTCTCCCAAAAGGTACAAACCCTTAAATACACTCGGTGCTGTGCGTGGGATCCCATCAGAGGATGGGCTCTGGAAGCCCCACTCTGCCAGTGGCTGTGGAGCAGTGTCACGGTGCCAGGAGCCAGAGGGATTGCACAGGACAGTGCAGGGAGCAGCATGTGCACGGTAAATACGTGTGCCAAGAGCTGGTGGGGACTTCAGTGTCTGGCCATGAAGTGCCAGATTTGTTACCACTTAATAACAAAATTAAAGAAAGGGGAGAGTATTCCAGCCTTATCTGTCGGAGCGAGCAGGGGGGTTGGTGTGTCTGTGACAGCAGCGCTCGGTTATTGATCCATAAAAGGTGTAATACATCTCTATAACACCGTTTGCATGAAATGGAGATGTTGTCAGCTTCAATTAACTGGCAATCTATTATTAATCCTCGCCAACACCTAGGGAATCCTGGAAAAGGAAGCTGGTTTGCCAAGGGCAGCTCTGGGAAAGCTGTGGGTCCGGGCTGGGCCAAGCACTGCTGCCCCTTGGGAAGGTTTTACTGGGCAGTTCAGTACAGCAGCAGCGTTCCCAACCCTCACCTGGACAGCAATCAGAGCTCTCCCAAAGCCCCTGGGGTGCAACTCCAGCCCAGGACACTTCAGCAGTTGTTGTTTACCTCAGCCCCATGAGGATGGAGGGCCCTGAGCACCTTTCACCCACCTTGGCCTGCTGCTGTGCCAGCTGGCTCTTTGGGAGTGGTTTTGGAAGGGACACCCCTCTGCCATCCTGTGGGGAGAGCTGCCAGGGCAGCTGTCACTGAACCTAGGGAGGGCTGAGTGCTTCTCYTGGGGTCCAGTGAGCCCCCAAACCCAGGCGGGGAGAGCCCATTTTTGGGACACTGTGATTCCTCCAGGGCCTTGTCCCCACCGGGGGTCATCTCTGTGCAKCCCCCCAGCCCTTCAGCAGAGCGGGTGAGCTGCATCCCCCAGATTTGTGCTCCCCCCTTGGTGTTTGGGCTCCTACACGAAGGGAAAGCGGGGAGGATGCACTGACACAGCGCTCAGCGTGCAGCAAGCGCTGCCGAAACATTGCCTGAGTCACGGAGAGAGGGAAGGGAGGGCTCCTGGCACAGCAGTGCGAGTTGGTGCTGCCGCCACATCCCTGCTGCCAGCTCACACGGTGACGGAACATTTCCCCCGGTCGGGTTGGGAACGCTTCTCAGCCCGCCAGTGACGCCACGTGGGTTTCCCCTTCCACCTATTTTTAAGCACGCTTTAAAATAGAGAGGAGAGAATGACGGAGACTGTTGGTTCCTGAAAATCCAGTAAAGACCGGGGGAAAAGCCGTTCTGGGAAAGAAAGGCACGAAATTGTCAGACTGACAATTCAGTCTGAGGTTGGGACAGCTGGCCACTGCGGTGATGAGCGTGTTGAGTCTCAGCAGGGATGGCGGTGGTTTGGCCATGCAAGCCCAAGTGTTTTTCAGCCCTGTGGATGGTCTTGCACATTCCTGACTTTGCTCCTTTGCACTGACAGCCCCGCGTTACCCCTGCGGCTTCACCCTGCTGTCAGAGCAGGAGCATCACCCGTCTCACTGTGCCAGGAATTCACCAGCAATGAGGCCCAAGAGGGAGAGATTTTGGGCAGGGAGGAGAGAGGCRTGGAGAGAGGCTGGGGTGGCAGCCGTGCCGAGCAGAGGCTCTTCCGCATGCCTGTCCCTGTGGATTTCACACGGAATCTCCCTGCATCGCCCGCTGCTGGCCATTCCTCCAGGCTCGAGTGAAGCGCTGGCAGCTCGGTGAGAAACCCAGCGTGGGCTGGGGCACCCACTCCTCACACACTCCCTGCAGCAGCGCCTAACGCCGAGCCTCTGCCGGGGGAGCAGCCCRCAGCGGCTCCCCAGCCCCAGCCCCTGCACATACATCACCCTCAGGGCTGCTGAGTGTGCGCTAAACAGACGGCAAACGGGATGAGAGGTGATGTGTGAGTAAGTGGAACCGGAGCTGCAGCTGTTGCAGTACTTAGTGACCGCACTCAGTTGAAGTTTTTCACTGAAACGCTGATACCTGCTCTCTGATGGACTGGTGCCTTCCCATTGTTATTGTCCTTGTCAGTAAAGCTTTAAATTTATTCATGAAGCATGCTGGAGCTCAGGTGGCAATAGCTAAATCCATTTAGCAGTAGGAATAAGAGGAAAGCCATTTTAATGTTCTCTTGCAGTGCTGCAGTACTTAGCAAACCCAAAGGATATTAATTACTCAGCATGCTCTGAGATGTAAAAGCATGAATTTATCAAGACAAATACATTCAGAACTAGGGTAAGTCAACAGTAATTAATGCCATGCAAAAAAAAGAGACAGAGAAAGGAAGGATTAGCTGGCCCTGTTGCAGGAGAACACGATGTAGCCCTGAGTTATCCCTGGGATATTGGACTGGAGTTATGGTGAGGCATCTCTAACAAAAAAAAACAAAAAAAAAAAACCTGCCTGTGCCTGTCAGGTACATCCGTGGGATGGGGTTTGGTCCTGGTTCGCATTTCCAAGGCAGAATGATGCRGGCGGCCTCTGAAATGCTAAGTCGTGCTTGGCAGCCAGCAACAGCTTTATCATGCAGAGCCTTTGATGTTGGAAGGCACTTGAGAAGAAGAGAGGCACAGGGCTTTTTTGTTTGTCACCGAATTTGTTTGYACTGTCCCAATGTTTTCATGGTGTTTAGCAAACGTATAATCGTGAGCACAGCCAGGGATGAGTGGCAGCTCCAGAGATGAATTGGTAGGCTCTCCTTGACAAGTTTAAGCATAACATGTGCCTTTGTACCGCATCCATTAGGGCAGACAAATGGAAAATCCAGAGATGACTGCTCTGCAATTTAACAGTCACAGCATTTGGAGAGGGCTGATGTCTTCCTCTTCACCAGTGTTGGGTCAGGCTTGGAAAAAAACCAGCAAAAAACTAAAGCAATTCGAGCAAACAAATCTAGCCGTGCCTTATGTAAAGGTGTTTTATTCTGTGTGGAGTGAGTACAGCCAGTGCTGATTCTTTGTCTGCAGGTCATGGGGATGACGCAGGTGACTTCAGCCTAGAAGATGCCCTGTTTGACCCCGTCACCAAGCGACGTAAGTCACATTTGTGCATTGTTTTGAAGAGGAGAAAACAAGTAGATGTTAATAAATGCAGTTTGTTCTTTGGGGTCTGATGCTGGTGGGAGGGTGGTAGAAGACACAGCTACCTCATCATCTCTGCCTGGGAAACATGGTCTGGCTTTGCAGACGGGGAGCTGGGGACAGTCCAGGGGGAGCTGGCTCAGCTGAGGAGCTGTCCTTCACTCCTGACACCTGTGAGGGGCCACAGGGGCACAGCACACCTGTGCTCTGAGATAGCAATGGCACTGAACTGCCCTTTTGGCTTCCCTGCATCCCTCAGTGACGCCTGTCCCCAGGCCTGGCACATGGTGCATTCCTCCCCCAGCCGGGGAGGGYAGTTCAGCTCGCCGTGTGCGACCAGGCAGGGGCACTGCTCTGCCTCGCTGAGTCCATGCAGCCCCTCAGCCACAGCAAACTCAGCTTGTGCAGGGGGTGCTCGCTGCTGGCCTGCAGCGTTCAGTGCTTGGTGTTTACACGCCAAGGAYGAGGGATGAGAGGAGGCTCATCTCCCTCCCTGGGAAAGGTCACTCACCTTCCCTGGTGCCAAGGGCTGAGCCCAAGGGCTCTCTGCACCCACACACGACTCTGGCTCCCTTTGCTTCCCCACGGAGATGCTGTGGCAGAGCTGCAATCACCAGCAGCCAGGAGCAATCCCCTCGCTGCCCAGCCCTCCCCACACAGTTCATGGTGGCTGTCCCCAGACCCTGCACCTGGCTAGGCAGCAGCGGGGATTGCTCCGTGAGCGATGCCAGCTCTGGGATCRCACAGAATATACCCACAGGCATTGAAAGGAAGGCTGGAACAGTGTTTGACACTCTTATGCTGCAGTCCAACGACAGACACTTGTGCTGTGCTATTTTGGAGTGATGTGGAGCAGAGGATGCTCTCTGCAGCTCTCTTGCAGTGTGCCACATATGGAGGGACAGAGTCGGCCATGGGGTATCAGGCTTGGTCACTGGGCTGATGCAGCTCATCTAGGATTCTGCAAACCCTTTAATGCAGCATGTGAGGAGACCTGGTTAGAATGACTAATGGCCACCTGATGTGGAGGGAAAGTGGTGTTCCCTAGGCTGGAAGGCCAGCTGTGAGTGAAGGGAAGGGACAGCACTGTCCCCGTGGCCACCTCAACTGCTGCATCCCACTCTGGATTCATCATGGCAGCCCCAAAAAAGCAAACCAACAGTCTGCACTTGGGTCACATCAAACCAGACCAATGCACTGGAAATGAAACCCAGCAGCACCACTCCAGTCTAATGGAAATTAATGGGAATGGAACAGCCACAGCTCTTGCTCATAATTTATTCATATACTTGGTAATGCCAGCCACAATTAATAGGCAACCGTTTCCATATTGCTCCCTCCCTCCCCCTCAAAGGCTGGCTGTAGCTTGTTTTAGCCCAGGAGCAGCCAGGGGGGGCTGGGATCTGAGTATCAGATCCCTCCAGCTGACATGGAACCTCCTGTGCCTAACACAGCACGGGAAATTATCTGTCACTGGACTGACTGACCAGGCCAGGGACAAGGAAACATTGGGAACTGGCTGCTGGTTTCCACTCTGTTCTGTGCAGTGTCTGTCTGTGCCTGTCTGCTGCTGTGTCCAGGAGCCTTGGCTCGGAGCAGATTGCTGCAGCTCCCTGCTCTCCACCAGCTGGGGTGGGTGGTGGCTCAGCCCAAGGCAGCAGTGCCCTGTGGAGCACTGGGCTCCCTTCTCATCCACGGGCAGTCCCCAGCCCTGTGGCCTCGCGTTGTGTGCAGGGTGTTCATGGCCCTGTGTCCTGAGTTCACAAATGCAATCGGCAGAAAGTTGTGGTGAAATCTTTGCTGTTTATTCTCCACCCAGTGGTGACATTTTCCTGTGCCTATGACTAACACTCTTCCTCCCCATCTGTTTTGTCACAGCCACTCCCAAGGGCCCCAGAAGGCCGGCAGGTGGGACAGGTGGGACAGGTGAGACCTTTTTGCATGCACACCCTCTCAGCCCAGCGTGCTTGCCATGGGATTGAACTGTGTGAGCCCCCGTGGGTTGCCTGTGCGTGGCTGGGCTTCCATAGGGAAGCTGGAGCTGGTGTGTGCACATGCACTGCTCCTGTGCGGCCCAAGGAATGCAATATTGATATTTCTGTCTGTGCTGAAGGTGAATGGCAGCAGAGYATTTACAGCCAAGGCTGAATTTCGCACACTGTGCAGTATCCTAATGGAGGAGACACAAATCACTGCTCAGCTGCACACGAGCTTKTGTTCCTGTCTGCATGGCACCTGCTAGCTTTCCTTCTAGGAGGAAGTCCAGAGGATATTTTCCTTTCTTTTTTTATTCCATTATATCCCCAACCTCCACAGAAAATCCCATCTTGGTGACACTTCTCCATCCAGGGGAGAGAATGGGTCTCTGCCTGTGTTCATCAGATGTGCTGGCTGGCCAGCCCCCAGCAGTGCCACGGTCGAGGAGCTCCCTTAAATTCACACGAGTTTTGTTGCCAGCAGCTCCTGTGGCTCAGCTCTGGCCAGAGAGTCCCAGTTAAATATAGCACAGTCACAGGAGCTGGAGTGTTGCTCAACCCTGCCCGAGAGACTGCAATAAACTGCACCAGGGGAGYGCTCGGAAGTGAATCCGCTCACCCCTGCATGAGCATCTTGGCACCAATTTAAGCAAATTCCACTGTCTGGCTCCTTGACCACAGTCTTTGCTAGGGACAAGAAGAGCCAAGTACCAGAAGCGTGTGCAGAGCTTCAGAGTTTGGATCACAGCCCGAACGAGAGGGTGTTCAGTCCAGTAAACTCCCTGGGAAATGGACACGTGCAGAGGCTGAGCCTTTGTCTCAGCCAGTTGCTTCTTCCCCAGGGAGTGTTTCTTGGATGAATGATGGCACTGAGAGGCTCCTGCAGTGGGTTCTCATGCCCTGGCCCCTCTTTGTGCATGCCCTGCTCTGCTCAAGGTCACTCACGGGGGGCTGCACAGGGAGCAGCATCCCAGCCACTGGCACGGTCCCACAGCCCCTTCTCACCTGCACCAGCTCTCAGAGGTGCTGCAGGTACCAGCAGGATTCCCCCAAAAGTGAATTATTTTGGGGTTGCTGTGGCTGGGCAGCAGCCACAGCTTGGATGGGGAGAGTGAAACGATGGCCAGGCTTTTCTGAAGCTTTGGTGAGAGGTTACAATTGAGCAGCAGAGTGGCTGGATGCCCTTTCCAGCTCCAGGCTGATGTGGGAGCCCCTGGCAATGGTGCAGCACCACGTKCACAACACCCACAGAGGGGAATGTGTGCCAGCAGCCTCATCCATCCCTACAAACAGGAATTTAACCATCCCTTCTCTCCTGCAGACTTCGATTTGGCGGATTACTTTGACACGCCTGTGGAGACCACCACCAAAGCAGCCAAACCAACTCCCAAGCCCTACCCCCGGCCAGGGAAGCCAGGTATTGCAGAGCTCCCTGTGCAGCATCCCAGGGGCACCCAGGGGCAGGAATGCCCCAGTGCCAGTGCAGCTGAAGCTGTGTAAAGACTAGAGCACTGAACTAGCCCAGTGCAGCCCCAGTGTCCCAGCAGGGAGGGCGTTTTCCCTCACAGCACTCATCTGAACCCACATTTCAAGAGGTTAACATCATTTTGGTCTCTTTTTTGGGCACCCTTCAGACAACAGCTTTTGGGATGTCATTCGCACCACGACCAGGCAGCCAAAAACTACCAGAGCCCCTCCTAAGCGTAAGCCAGGTGAGTGTCATCTCCACAGCCCTGCAGCTTCACCCCCGCTCTGCTGCCAGCACAGGGAGGATTTGGATGTGCCACGATGGTGGCACTGCCCTCATCCCAGTATTTCCAGCCTTTGGTCTGTTTGCTCTCCTGAGACACGGCAAGAAAAAAACAGGTATCAAAAACCACAGAGAAGAGAGGGCATCTCAGCTTTACCTTGCAGCTCCCAGGGCACCTCTGTGGTTCCTGCACCGTGTTTCATTCCCATGCCTGCTGGAAGGCTGTGAGCTGGCTGTGCTCCTCATCAGGTACAGTTGTGCTGGGCTCTGCTGGCACACACCCACAGGCTCAGGGCACCCTGTCAGCTGGGCATTTTGCTGCCTGCCCAGGCAGAGTTTTGGCAAAAGGCACTCCCAGGCTTAAAAAAAAAAATGGGATCAGAATAAACTGAGGAGCGCACTGGTGGAAGGGCTAAGGAGCTCAGTTGGCTCTGTGCTGTGGTTTTAGCTGCTCTTTAGCACAGACAATATTCTCTGTCAGAGCCAGGCTGCTCAGACACCGGCTGGGCATTCACAGAGGAAAATAGCTCCAAGGAATCGAGTCAGAGGCCAACCCAGCCAGCATGTGAGCACGGTGCAGCCGCCTCCTTCCCCTCCACTGGCTGGGCCCTTGGGCACCAGTTTGGCTCTGACTGTTCCTCCTGGCCTCATTTATCTGGTTGCCTGGCACTCCAGCCACAGGGAGACTGTTTCTGCAGGAAGGACATGATACTGCCCACCACAGCAGCGTGGGGGCRTGGAACAGGATGGGTTTGGAAGATCTGCCACGAGGATGCGTGGCAGAAATGGGAGATGCTTTTGCTAGGGGCTTCATCTCTTTTGACAGCACTTTTCCCTAATTAATGAAGYAATTGCAGAGTTTCTCAGCCTGTCACCACACTGCTCACCCTGATCTTGTTTTCTAGAAAAGGATCCTATGGATTTTGACTTGGCTGATGCCCTTGATGATAAGAATGATAGGAAAGATCCTGGGAGGCCAGACTTAAAGCCAGGTGAAGGTAAGCTGACCTTTCCTTTCTCTGTCCTGCTTGCTACCAGCCCTGCTGTTCCCTGGGACCTGCAGAAGATCCTCCCCAGCTTTTCTTTGCCAACAAGGGATGGGATAAAGAGAAACAGGCACTGCCTGGTCTGATGTCCTGCCCACCACAAGCATCCACTGCCCCTGTCCTGCCCACCCAGAGTGCGGCCGTTTCCACAGGCAGCTTGGCGCTGGGGAGGGAAGGAGCCCCTGCCTCCAGGGTCCCTGGCAGAGAGGGGCTGTTCCTAACGACTGGCTCCCTGCCTACGTGCAGTTTTTTCCCCAGAGTCCCTTCTGACCTGTGAAGTTGCGGTGGCTGTGTTGAGTTCGCCCCAGCCTGTACCTGTCAGCTCTTTAACCGAGGCCATGTGCTGCTGGGGCTCACAGTCACTGCCAAGGTGTAAATCTAGAGCAGGCTCAGGTCCCRGCATAACACACACTGTGGGCTGGGAGGGCTCTTTTCCATCTCTGAAATACTCCAGTGAATGAATCATTTGTCTGKGAGGATTGTTCCCCTGAGCACTGGGGCTGGGAGCAGACTTTGCACGGGTTCTTTATTGCTGGCGGGACAGCCGCATACCCTGCTCGCACGCGTAATTAACAGGCAGGTATTTTATTACATTGTATTAACTCGGTGACTTGTCTGCGCCTCGGWGTTCTGGGCTGGCTGAGGTTTCGGGCTCCTGCAGGAGAGGTTGAGGTGTTGAACGGCTGGAACAGCACCACCACAAACCAGCGCCTGCATTTCCCCACACCATGGCTCCTGCACTGCCTGGAACCTCTCCAGGCTCGGGCAGGGTCAGGGCTTCCATTCTTTTCACACCCATTSCTAAGCCCATCAATCTGGTTTTTGTGGTAAGATGATGAATAAGGCAGTCTCTTCCAGGCTGTGAAGAAAAAGGAAACCCTTTCCAAGACACAGCATCAGAGGGAACCTTTTACTGTCTCGGCGTTGGGTCTCTTCTCCCATCACACACCTTGGTGCACCCCAGGGCTCCCTCTGGAACGGGAGCCGAGATGTCCAACAGCACCATTCCTTCAGCTGCAGATTCACAGACCCTGTTTCTCTGTACTTATCCTGCATTAATTAGTTACCTGTACAAGATAACTTTTTCACTTGTACGAAGACACACCGTTGTTCAGTTCTTCCCTGGGCTGCTCTGTGCCTCTGGGAAGGGTAAGGGTCAGCTGCTGCCTGCAGGACTCCAGGTCCAGCTGGTGCTGCCAGGGGCTCACTGGTCCCCAGCAGCATGGCCATGGCACACACAAACCACTTCTTCCTGCCTTCTCCACTGCCAGCCAAGGCTGACCACCAAAGCATTTTGTGAATTCTTAGATACATCAGTCATTGCAGTTAAAAAAATAATACAGTAGCATTTAAACTAGTCAGTTATTACCTCTTCTATGACCTTAAAAYAATTCAGGATTAACATGTGGTAACTGTGAGAGAAGCAGAACTGCTTTTTARCCAGTCCCAGTTCCCAGTGGGGATGGAGCAGCCCACAATCCCARCCTCTGGCACAGCTGAGCCTCCCTGAGGTGCCAACCACTGTTCCTGTTCCTTTTAAAGGATTTTCAGACGATGACCTGGCCAGCATTGTGGACGGTGGCTACAGCCCAGACAAAAAGAAGGGTAAGTGGTGACCTGTGAACGGTTATTTCCTTCAGCAGTCAGGGCTCAGGGTCACCCCCAGCTCCTGGAAAGAGCCCCGTGCAGAGTGTTCCATCCCATGGGGGGATCTGCCCACCCCCAGCCCAGGGGCTGCCCTGTCACCCCTGTCCGTGTGTCCCCTCCCTGCCAGCACRGCAGTGGGGGGGACAGAGGGGCACTGATGGGGTTGTGTCTGTGCAGGTGCYGGTGGCAACACTGACAACGACTACAGCGGAGGTAGGTGCCCCAGGGTTGGTGGGTGGGATGGGRTGGGGTGGGGGGTGTGTGTGCCCCCACAGAGCTCTCTCTGTGCCCCACAGTGGCAGAGACCGGGACCATYGCCGGCATCGCCAGCGGCCTGGCCATGGCGCTCATCGGGGCTGTCTCCAGCTACATCTCCTACCAGCAGAAGAAGTTCTGCTTCAGCATCCAGCGTAAGTCCTTCCCCAGCGCTGGGGGCACAGTGTGAGCGYACACCTACTGCACCCTGAGCCTTCCTGCCCTCCTCACCCAGTGCCCCTGAGCTGGCACAGCACAGCCCCAGAGCACTGAGACCCCATGCCAGGCTGTGCAGAGGCAGGGATCCACACAACCCCTGACAGAGACACAGCCCAAGACCAAACCATCAATGCCAAACACAGTAAACACAAAAAAACCCATCCCACTCCAAAGTAAACCATCCAAAACCCCCCCAAAATCTCAGCAAGCGGTAAAAACTCACCGAGCAGCAGGGAAGGAAGCAGGGGCAGTGCCTGCATCTGGGGGTTCAGCCCACTGCACTCTGAGCAGGTGTGTGACAATCACTGCAAATTAAGCAGCAAATCTCACTATTCCGAGGGAACACCTTTTGCACGAGCTGCCCCATAAACCAGGTAAGCTGGTTTATGGGGTTTKCACCCAGGGTTGGTGCAAACCCTGCAGGAGGGTCCTCACAGCCTCAGCCCACAGCACTCACCTGGCTGTGGTGGGCTCCTGCAGCTCTTTATGGCAGGGAGGTTGCAAGCAGCTGAGRAAAGCTCTTTTTTAAAATTAATCATTTGAAATCTCCTGTGAGTACTATTTGCTCTAGGGAAGGGGTGTTTGGGGTTGGGAATTTCTGCTGGAATCGTGCTATTTTCCCAGTTGTGCCTGAAACAAACAGCATTTTGGTAAATTAGATCAGCAGGAAAAGTCAAATGAATGTGATGGAATGAAACACCCTTGTATATTCCCCCCACTTAAATGATATTTTGGCAAGAATAAATAATAAAAAAAAAAGGAGTAAAGGCTTTGATGAGGGGGAAGCTGAGASACACAAAGCCCCAGAAAGGCGGCAGGAAATTAAAGTTAATTATAAAGGAGGATTAATTTAAGCCATCAGACATGGCATGCTGGGCTAATGTCAGGCCTTAGATGCATTGCAATGCATGACAGAAATCTGAGAGCCGTCAGCTGCTGCAAAAGTGGCTTTTTATTGAAAAACATAAATTGCATTTGGTGTTATCCCAGCAAAACACATGTCTGGGTGGAGGCAGTGGTGCCGTGCAGTGACCACTCGCTCAGCACATGGAGGAACAGGCTCAGCTCTCTCCTGCCCAGCTGTCCCTCAGCCCTGAGTCTCTCCTGAGGAGCATTTGCTGGTTCCTCTAAAGGACAGTGCTGCCTAGGACTCTTCACCCCCTTTGCTGACACTTGAGCTCCCTCTCACCAGCCGTTCCCAGGGCTCAGGGCTGTGGCTCAGCCTCTTGGTGTCCCTGAGCTCTCACTGTGCCTGGGCAGGGTGGGAGCTGAACCTCTCCTGCCTCCATGGCTTGCCCAGCCGTGTTTCTGCTGGCATGGGACTTCACTGGGGTTTTTTAGGCAGTTGCAGAACCCTTTTTCTCCTGTGTCTTGGAGGCAGCAGGTGTCYCATTGCTGCCTAAGGTTCCAGTCACACTTTGGCTTGGCCCCASCATTCCCTGCTCCCTCCTTCACGGGGAGATACCAGTGAGCCCCATCCACACCTGGTGCTGAGGCACAGCCAGTTCCTGCCACGCCCTGAGCCACATTCGATGTGCAGACAAGTTTCAGATGCCTGAAAGGTGTGTGCAGCATGGCCTGATGGCCTCAGGCTGCCTCTGCAGGCCAGGACCCTAATCCCCTTCCCTGTTCCTTCCCTAAGGGATGCAGGTTAGCACAACTCTGCCCCCTCTGCCTCTCCCACAGCTGTCCCTCGGAGGAGGTGCTGAGGATGCCTGGAGTCCACCCCAAACTGTCTTAATTAATCTGCATTTCTGAGCTGGACCCCCTTCCCCCTGCCCRCCYTCCTGCAGCCACCCCTGCCCAGCASTGCCCAKCCTCGCTCCGCAGCCTCRGCTCCACTTGTTGATAACGTTGGGAACTTCTTTGCATTTAAATAAGGGACTTATTCGGGATTTGACACCCCACTGGGATCGTGCTTCATCACCACAGCCCTGCTCTGAACTGCTTCTCCAAGCTCTGCATAACTTAGCTTTTAATGAGGCCGTGGCACATCTCTGTGCTGGGGCACAGCCCCCGCTGCACAGCGCTCCTGTCCAGAGCTCCTTCCTCCCTTCCTCCTCCCACACTCATCGGAGCTCAGCGCTTTAGACAGGAATTAGCTGGGCTGCCTCGCCTGATAAAGATGAAGCAGGAGCCTCAGACAAAAGAGCTGCTGCTGGAGCTGTGCCTGCCAGGAGCTCCATGGCCACTTTGGAGCCCAGCGGGTCTCAACGCTGGCTGSGGGTTATTGAGGCTTCTGTGCTGCTGTCACTGCAGACAAGGTTGCAGAAAGGCACCTCGGCTGTTACAGCTCTGAGGCCCATTACCAGAGTTTCTAAGGTATCAAAGCAAATAATTTTACTTTCTACCCTTCCCATCTCACTGTCTCTATTGTACTTCGCAGAGGGACTGAATGCGGAGTATGTGAAAGGAGAAAACATGGAAGCGGTCGTAAGCGAGGAACCCCAGGGTGAGAGCCTTGTACCCCTTACCCCTGCCTGCATCCCTCCACAAAAACTGCTTTACCCCGGGACTTCCCTAAAGTCCCTGCTGCTGCACGGAGCTGCAGTGTCCCTTTGATGAAGGCACCGCTCAGGTGATGCTGCAGCTCTTTGTGAGCCACCCACCACAGCGCTTTTACCCCTTTATTGCACACAAAGGAAGGCGAGGTAGGAGCCSAAGGAGCTCATGCTGCACACGATGGCATTTAACATTTAGCTTTCATGTATCCAGCCATCCAGAGTGTCTTGCACAAGAGATGCATGATCTTCCTTTCAGTGACAGACAATCAGGGCTCCTGCAAAGGCTTTCCCAGTGTCACATACAATCAGCCAGTGCTGAGCGCCCGTTGCTTGTGCCCTGGTTCATCGTGTGCTATTGTACTCATGGGGTTTTTTTTTCTCTCTCCCCAGTTAAATATTCAGTCCTGGAAACGCAGTCAGCAGAACCACCAAAACAAGACAGTGCGAAGATATAAAGTGTGACCCAGGGCTAGAAAATAATCAGTCAGCAGCAACAGAGGTCTTACATGCTTGTAATTTAGCTTTTAATTTAATTTTACTCCAAAGCTATTTAATGTGTATTTAGGCTTGAACTGGCTTTTTATTGCTCTAGGCTTTAGGGTTGGACTGGTAGCATGTGTTTATTTTTTGTGAAGAGGTTTATGTTTACATCGAAGTAGTATTGTAGGGTTGGTGCGCAGTTGTATGGAAATCCACAGAAGGTGCTTCAGCYGTGTCAGTGTTCAGGAGTTTACAGGAATGAGGACAGCAAAGTGCCTGTAAATAGCAATCCAAAGGYAAACCTGCAGAGCCCTCTGCAAGGCGCCTCCAGCCACCTTCTGGCTCGGGGCACATCATTCCCAATGTCTGGGACAACGCTGCACATTGCCCGAGGGAGGATTGCCATCCTTGGAGTAGCTACACCTGAAAATGTGCCTATGGTGGGTGCTGTGTGGGGCCCTGGGCTCAGACAGGGTTACATCTGTAACCCACTGCTCCCGAGCCACYAGTTGAGGATTCTTCACCACCACCRCCACCCAGCGCTGGGCTTCCTAACCAAACCAAAGGACCTGATCTTCACACCAAGTCACAAATACAGCTGATAGCAGTGCGTGCAATGCTCRCTTTTAGCAAATACCACTTGAATGCTCCACTGTGCTCAGAATGTGAGCCGAAGTGATAGTTTGTCTCTGTGACTTGAGATACCGACATTGTTGCCACAATTAAAGCTGTGTTTGTTTGGATGCTTTCAAGGACAGGTTCAGATCTCAGTCACACTAACGCAAGTGACAAATTTAACCACAAAGAAAACAAAGCAGGTATCTGTCAAGACCTGTAATGCTCAGTACCACAACAGAAGTCAAGCTTAACAAGATGCCGTTCCTTCCTTCTCCTTTTATCAGCAACAGTTGGGAGTGCTCCCAGGCACCCAGAGGCAGGAAAAGGATTTAAGCTTCATTCTTGTGTCACCGACTAACCTTTCAGAAAGGCAGAATCTCCTGAGAGGATGAATCCTCCATCACTGTCCTGCATGGGGTTCTGCAGCTGCCTGGGAGTGCTGCTCAGCAGGACACTGGGCTGCGCTGGGACAGTGCACACACAGCCCCTGCAACGCTGCCGAACCCTGCCTGGACCTGACCTTCACTGTCTGGCAAGAATTTAGATTTCTAATCCCTCCCCAGCCTTTTTGACTGCTGCTGAAATGTGGATAACTGCCACTTTCCAATACATTTGTCCAAATCRGTGATTGCTTAAAAAGCATGCTCTCAAGTGAAGGAAATTTCCCTTTATGTGGTGTAAGAGGTACTCACTATTTATACACAAACCCAAAATGTGAGCATTTTGTACTGGTTTGCCAATTCTGTATTTTATGAATGTGTATTAAGAAAACGGAGCCCTTCAGTATGATGTATAAATTCACAGCTTTCAGCTAGACATGACTTCCAGAAGGCCTTGCCAGGAGGTGAATCAGCCCAGGAGCATTGCTGCCTAACAGCTCCATTTGGAAGGGAATTGCCTAGTAACTTGGTTAAGTATTTTGCAATAGCTGCACAATTCTTTATGCTCTTTTTAACACTTGCATTTTAAAGCCTTATACTAGCTCTGGCAGAACAGCTACTGTGGTTTATAAGGTGCCTCACAACTATTCAGAACACTTAGGCTACAACAGTGCTACTCTGAACTGCTGCTGCTTTGTTTTATGAATGTGTTTGGAATTGGAAAGAAGTATTTAATTAYTGGCTCAGATAATGGAAGCATAGGAAACAGAGATGGGATGTGCTCTGCATACTCCCAGAGAAAGATTTTCATGGAGGAAGTGTGGTGTGCAGAACTTGGATCAGCAGCTCAGGTGCCAGCTAAGCCATGCAGCTGAGTTTGTGTGTCTCCGTCCCAAGCACCAGCACTTGTTTTTTGCTCTTACCCAAACACATTTGAAAGCTGTAGCATGAAATGTGTTTTCTGGAAGTTGYTGTAGCTGAAGCGTTCCCACATGGCACTGGTGATTGCTAGAAGCTGTTTTCCCAGCATGGAGTCAGTGCCCACAATTCCACCTCTCCCTTTGCCAGTGACTGTGTTCTTGCAGGTGCAGATTGTGGGTTTTACCCTGCCCTCCCTGTCTGACCAGAGCAGAGTGCAATGGGCAGAGTGCTTTGAAGACCACACACCTGCCCCTTCTTTGGGGAGCTCTTACAGTAGGGCTCAGAGGAAGCACAAGTCTAATTCAAAATACTGCAGCCCATTTTTTTTTTTTCTTTTAATTTTTTTTTTAAACTCAGCAAGCTGTTTCACTGGAAAACAGACCCCARTTTTTGGGACTCAGAAGCCGCTCCTTTGCCCAAGGCTCTTCTCTGACTTTACTGGATASTTACACCCTAGTGTAACGTGTAGGTATGTGGAAATCCATAAATGTACAGTGAAAGAGAATACTCACAAAGTGAATAGTGACAGAATTCAAGATTTCTTTCTCTAAGATTTCAAATAAGAAAATACTTCAAAGTCCTGCAGTAGAGAAATTTGACTTGGTCTTCTCTTCAAAACTGGACAAAAGTAGTCAGAGTCTTAGTGGTCAGCAAAGGCTCAAATGATGTTTTGTTGCTGTCTGTCCCCTCTTCCATCCGAACTGCCAGACCAGAGAGACAGGCAGTTCATATGTCATCTGTATTTTAGGCATTCTAGCAACTGAGAGGTTTTCTGTGTATTTTCCTAGAAGTGATCTGAGTTCTGCAACAGTTGACCCAGCATTGATCTCTACTTTCATTTAATTACTATCTATTCACTTTAAATCTGGATATGGATTTTTAAAAAATTCTGCATTTAAGCTCTGTATACATGGCATGAACTTTGTTGTCCTTTATAAAAAAGGATATAAACCACTAGAAAATGGGTTTTCTTTTTTTTCACAAGTCCAAAACCTATATACACAGATGCCCTGAGAGCTTCTGTACTACGTGTGCTGTGAGCTTTTTCTTACGACACCTCACTTCTAAAGCTGTTCTGAATGGCAATAAAATGATTCAGAAAAGGTTTGTCAAAGGTTTGACGGAGAAAAGAGAGAACTGAAAGAGTTCAGCTGGCTTTTTCCTGTTTATTCTTTCAATTACTTGCATTTTCCTTTGGCAGTACTTCATTTCAGATTCTTCAGCTGACAATACTCTGACATGAATTTCAGATCTTTTTGGCACTATAAACTCAGTCATTTTCATGCAACCCCACTAACGAACCCTTACAAGTGCTCCATTGTCATCCTTAACTACTCATTTGTTGTGATAAAAGTGGAATTAGTCCATAATACCATTTCAGATTCTGAAAAAGAAGGATGAGTCGGCAGGCTGAGGCTTTAAAAACTGCTTCTGCAACAGATGAGGTTCAGGGACAAATGAAGTTCAGAAACAACGGGGTTGTGAAATTAGAGAACCTTTTCTTTTGAGTGATGTTCTAACTTAGAAGCAAGACAGATTCCTTGCTGAACAAGTGACCTGTACCAAATGAAGGTTGAATGTTACTCTGTAAGAAAATGCATTTTTGTTAATGTGCATGTAAGGGTCATGGGAGTAAAAACCAGAATTTAACTACCTTTGGAAAACACCAAATAAACCAAGTTGATTAGAAAGACATTTTAGACTTGGGGTTTTTTTGGTGGGTTTTTTCATGTTGGAAGTAAACTGCAAGTGGTTTGCTATATCCTTATGGTGKATCACCTCTTCTGTAACTACTGAAGACTATTTAAAAAAAAAAAGAAACAAACTGGACTTTGTGAGAAAACAAATCCCATTATGAAAACTGTAATGGTAAAAATGAAGTATTTGTGCACACACACACTCTCTCTCCTCAGCACCTAAACTCCAGGCARTGCCCAAGGTTTCCTGCMSTTTTCTTTACATTTTCACACCCAGYAGATAAATCTCCCATGCAGTGCAAACTAAGCTTTGTATAATGATGCAATGCTTAGTCTCACAGTCAAAAAAAGGTGGTTTATATTTTAAACTTACTGCTTCTGATGCGTGTTTCTTGTAGAAATACTCCTTCTTCCCAACTGCACAAGATCTGGCAGTTAAAAGCTATCGATACCCTCTCAGCATAGCAGATGTGGTCTCTCAGTAAATGGACATCCCTTTTTTTTACCATAAATGTTTCACCTGGGGAATAGTCTGAATTACCCATTTGACGGTGTCCTCTGTTGTGAGGCTTAGTGCACACGAATGAGAGCTCTTGGTTCCTTGTTTTCAGYGCATAGAGAACCAGCTGCTCTTGGTGTTACCACACACAGCACATGAATTAGTACAGCTTCTCTTGGAAAATGAAAACAGTGAAATGCTTCTTGTTTAAAGCTTTAACTCCTTGAGAAGGCTGCCTCTGCAGGGAACAACCAGGCAGATAGGAGTGTTTTCCAGCTTTAAAAGCCTTCTTCCATTTTAATGAAACAAAAAAAAATACTTTTATCTACAAAGGGGAAGGAAGTGTAAATTCAGCTCTGAAACAGGACAGGCGAAGTGTCTGACACTGATGATTCACTTAAYGTACTTCACAAGTGAAAAATGTGTCAGCTGGTTACCAAGACTTCATCCCCTTCTGGGACACTGGATTCAGGTTGTGCCCTCTCTCACGTATCATTGACAATAGAAAAATCCTACAAGCCAAATGCAACTGCTGTCTTTGCACATTCCCTTTATACTGAGTCAAAACCAAAAACCAAAGCAGAAGATCCAGCTTTTGAACAGAAGTTAATAGCTCTGTCCAAGGTGCATCAGAGAACAGGGTCCTGCTCTTCCCTATACTAGTTCAGTATTGCCTTACTGAAAAATAAAAAATAAKGATAGAATCAGTTGTTAAATCAACAGGAAAAAATCTGATTATCAGGACACAGACTGAATACAACAACAATCATCTCTTCAGTGTAAAGCTATACTCTTAACTAGCACATATGAGCTACAGTACACCTTTGAATATTTCCATGCTAAATATGTACAAACCCATCCATTGGGCTGACACATGGAACAGCAGGACCCTCCCCCAGAGCTCTCCCTGCACATCAGAGGCTCGCTGAGCTGTGCTGAAACTGGTGGATACACAGGCACTGAGCTGAAATAACTGGTGTTCTTCTATGCAAAACCAAATTCTCAGAGTTTAGCTCTAGAAATCTAAGCCTTAAAATCTCAGACTGCCCAAGCTAATCCAGTCATCGCTTTTGCAATAATTATACAGAAAATGTTGTGATTATTAGCACAAACATAGAGAAAAACTTCAAAAGATTTTCTTTAGCACTGCATTTTGGAGATAATGTGCTTTACTTTAATATACAGTTTAAATGTCAAGGAAATCTGAAGTACGGAAGAGTTTAATGCAATACCAGCTCAACATATTTTGGCAATGTAAAATTCACTGCTGGCACACTGTTCAGCAGAACCATTTGTACAGGAAAAGCTATTTCCTCTATTTATAAAAAGCCTGGGGTTGATTAAGAGATGCAACATTGCAAGCCTTCCTAAAYTGTGTTTGTGTAGGTGAATCTTTATTATGGAAAAGCATTCACTACAGTAAAAAGGACATGTTGAAATACCCTGCATTGCACAGTAAAGGTGTAAGACTGAAAACAGCACTTCAGCCTCTGCAGCTGAAGGTGGGAAGGTGCTCAGCAGCTCACTTGACTCATTAACTACGTGCTGGAAGAGTTAATGCACAGAATGAGACACAGAAAAGCGCCGTTGTGTATCGGCAACAAATGTGCAGCAACAAATGAATACTCACAGTCAGTAAGACCCACAGTCACCACACAGAATCAATTGGCTCTTAAGAATGGGCCTTAATTCCCACCAGCAGAACCCCAAGTAATACAAGCACGAGTCAAAAAGCAGAGCTGCAATATTTAAGTTTCCTAAGGAGAAGAACCAGATTTTCAGGAAACACAGCAAGTAAAACAATCCAGGGAAAATTTGCAGCATGCACCATTTCTAGGCCTTCCAAGAATGCCAGTGAATAATTTGATAAAAGGAGGAATGTGATAGTAATCAAATCTCTCCAATGTGAGTATTTTTGGGGGGAGATGTGAGAAAGGTGGGAATGTATATTTAACATGAAAACACAGTTAAATTATTCATTTACAGAAAAAAATGCTAGTAGGAAATTAAAAAACAAAAAGCCAAGAGGCTTTATTTCAAGAAAACCAATTAAAATCATATTRTTCAAAAACTTTGTCAAACAAAGTCATTGCAAGTTAAGGTCCTCAAAAGGGTTTGGACAGGCAGGATCCATTTTCTGGTCGTACAGCTTAAACCCACGGGAGGATGCATATGTTCAACATCACATACACATGGGTATGAACGCACACAGCTTTGCATTTCGTGTGTACACTTAGAAACAACACACACTTCACAATGTGGAGCTATACAGACTATACAATTTACACAGCTGGGTGTCATTCCAACCCCAAATATTACCATTTGCTAGAAAACAAACTTTTACTTTGTACAAGACCTTGACATGAGCAAGTTTATCCCTCACTCAGGAGGCTAAAACTGAACAATAAGCTAAACAGTCAAAAGACTTTATTTCAACTTGTACAAAAGGCATTAAAAAACCTAAAATACATGCTTTACCAAATATATTACATCATACAAGTCAGTGTGGTGTACTTGATATATCCAGCTCGACTTCATCCACTTTTAATGGCATATTTAGTTCAAAATGTAAAACTGACTACACTGGAAAACATTTATTTTAAAATCAATTTCCAAGTGCATTATCTAAAAAAAATAAATTGCTCTAGCAAAAAAAAATATATATATTACTGAGTGAAATAAGGAGCTCCCATTCAGAAAAACATTTTGTGTTCTGTGTAAGCATCATGTGGCATTTCATCTGATTCTCTCAACCAGGCATGATACTCTAGACAATGTGAGAGGCATTCTTCTGTCTGCTTGGCAGATGGATTCCTTTTTAGGATGGTTAAATTGTTAGTTGCTCAAAACAAAGTTTAATTTCACAATTGGTGCTTTAGCTAGAGTGTCAAAACACGTGTGGGAACTGCCAACAAGAAAATACATCACATCTATTGAAGCTCTTTTTGGCCTCATTGTGATAATATCAGACACAGAGTAAGGCATGTAGATMATAGCAATTACAAGTCACTCACAATCCTTTTGTGATGGGAAAAGCATTTCACCTCCTCTGTTTTTACCTGACACGGATTTTTTCACATGGCTTTTGTTACACATCACACAGAGGTGTGCACTGGCGTGGCAGAATGGGAAGGAGAGGAGCCTCTGTCAGAGGAGGAGGAAATGGAACGCGTGGCAGCCTCCCGCTGCAAATCCTCCACCTTCTTCTGCAGCTCTGTCCGGATGGCCARGAGCTCTTTGAGATTTTGGTGGATTGGAACCTGCCAGGTAAAGAAAGAAAAGGCTTACTTTGACTCTCAGAGTGAGTTATCTTTTCCAGCAATGCTTCTGCTGTTGTCTTCAGTGACAAGGAAATCAAAACCTGTCAATTTCAGTACATCAATATTTAGGAAARGTGTTTCTTTAGTAATTTGAAATGAAAGATTTCAGGAAACTATCCCTTTCTAACAACACAGTTGGCAGGGAACCTATCCAAAAGTGTTTGGAAATAGTTTTGATGGGATACCAAATATACTCCAGTAAATGTACCTGTATCCCTTCTCAATACCATTTTCAGCTGAACTCAAAATGCCTTTCCTGGGAATGATTTCTCCGGCCTCTCGGGGCAGGACTTACTTTACAAAGAGCACTGAGTTCACAAAGCTGCTTCCATATGGAGCATCTTGTTACTCTTCTAACCAGGCATCTTTCCAAGAGTCTGACCCCTTCCAGCAAGAAAAGAGCAACAGCCAAGTGAATGGTGCTTGGACCTCCCAGAGTCACACTCCAATAAACCTTTCACAGAAGTGCATTGTACAGATTTCTGCTTCTGACAGTACCCAACAAACACCAGAGATGCATCCCTTCTCAGCCCTTCAYATTCATCTGAAACATTCAACTATTTCATGGCCAAAGGAAGATTCAAGCCACAGTGTTTTGCAGCTGGATTTGGTATCTCAGACAAGCAGAGRGAACCCTCCCCCTCTTCCAAATTCCACAACAAGGCCAAAAAAGTTTTACTGTAAGTTGCTTTTAATTTATTTTATCCTGTATAAACTCTAATTGTTTATAGCTTTTGGAAAGAGCAAGATGGGAAAAGAATTTAATTGCACTGAAGCAACAATCATGGGGAAATGCAGCACTGGGAGACCTATGGATTGTTAGATGAGTAATTTATACCCTGGGCTTCAGGAATGCCARGCTCCAGGGAGCTGCATTCACCCACTATCACTTTCCACTGCTTAGCAGTGACTGCCACGGCTGGGATGCACACCTGAGCATGCTGCTGCTGTGTGCAGGAAATAGTTATCAATGCACAACTGAGTCACAATTTACATTTTTGTGAATTCTTGCTCTTTAAAGAACATACATGCAAAATCCATGCATTCGATACTGATATTTTCAAAACCTAACACAGAAAAATACCATTTAAATTTCAAGTTTTGTTCTAACGTAAAACAATAAAATASTACCAGCAGTCCTTTTATGTCTACAATTCTTTGGCCATATAGTTTTTCCTTGTTTTTGAAGTAGCCTATAAACACAAACTTCTGCGTATTCAGAAAGTGCTGCTCCCAGTATCCTGGGAGTCATCAATTCATCCAGCATTGTCATCTGCAGCAATTTTAAAAATGTAATTCTGGGAGTTTCAGCAGAACAATCACACACCACCAGCTCACAATGACCATGGAGCCCTGCCCTYGCTGTGCAAGGAATTCCCTCCCTGGCAGCTTTACCCTGCATCCTCTATACAAACTCTTCAGCATGTGAGGCCACAAACAGACAGATCTTCACTAATAAACACAAAGCACACCCTTCACAAAGCCAATCTCATTATTCTGAGTGGACTTCAGAGTGTATGCACCTAGAAACATGGCAAAACTCAGTCTGCTAATGAAGTTTGTCCAAGATGCTGTAATACACACTGTGGAGAATTCAAATTTTTGTAAAGATTGAGACTTTCTGGAATTGGTACCCCCTGTATTTATTTTCCTAAATAAAAGATCCCTTTCTCACAGACCCCTACCTTAGATTTCTTTATGAAGATGTTTTCCTGAAACACTTAGGTCCCTAACAGTGATTTCCCATGGGAATCATCAGTCACACAAGTCACGGCAGATCTGTACACCTGATTTGTGCACAGCTTCATCACAACTCAGCAAACCAGGCCAATTTCTCTCAGCCACATTTCACACAGGCATCAGCTGCTGCATTCCACKGCACAGAGCTCAAAAACAGCTCCATACAAACAGCTTTTGGGGGACCTACTACAAATCCTTTCAGGATACACCACACAAAGGACACTGCACAGCTTGGCTCTGTCAAGTGCTTTGAGGAGGAAAAGTGTGGCTGCACCTCTCAGTCCCCCTGCATGCCCAGAGCCCAATTCAACAGGCACACACACTGATTTTGACGCAAGTGCTGTTCTCCCCACAGGTCCAGCCTGAAAAGCAGATCAGACTTTAAATAAATTAGCTAAATAACAACAATGATGTTAAAAAGTCTGTGTATATTCAAGTCACATACGAAACTCTTCAACATTAAGGTTGCAAAATTATGCTCTCAAAGAATTAGGAGGTATCAGATGAAGATTACTTGTCCAAACTCAATTCAGCTATCCTGCACATCTGTGTAGAATTATTGGTCAAATAATATTAAAATATTAGCTTCCCCCTTGTATTCCTCATTTACTCAGTGCACAGGCTGATGCTACTTAATTAATGAGAAGYTATTCAATATTTAGTTTTCTTTGCAGTGACTAACTCCATCTTTTATTTATTCTTCTGAATTTAAAATGCTAAAGTTTCCTTTTCTGTACTTTCATCTCATGTCAAGAAACAAATTTATTTCTGCAACACCCTAATGAGGTATGGGAGTATTAACACTCTACTTTTACAAACAAGGATCTGAAGCCAGCACGTCCTTATTTTGCATACCTTGGATCTCAAATTGGTTTAATGGAGAACTTGGGAATTCTGCAGTTGGGGCACGTGGGTATCAAACAGAACACTCAGTAAATAAGGAGCACACACAGAGTGACCACCCTGCTCCAGGTGAGCTCCCCTACAACAGAGGAATCCTGTGGCAGAGGCAGGGAGAWACTTCAWTTCTCCAGAGCAGCATTATCTCCTTCTCCCAGGGGACACCTCCTCTGCCTGCAGCCATGTCCCCTCCAGCCCACCKTCCCAGACTCTGTTTCATGGGTTGAACAGAAAGCAAACACCTCCAGCACCTGGAGCATTACTCACTCCTAGTTCCTATTCCCAGTTACTCACAACTCTCTCATAGGCTCTGTATAAAATCCACCTCTCAGTCCTTTTATTTATTCTCAGTTCTTGAGAATTCAGTGAGATTACTGCAGCCTCAGACCTTCAAACTGGATGAGTTTCTTACAAGGATATTAGCATGTTTCTGAAATATAATCTAATCTCTWACTAAAATCCCATGTTTGCCCTAGAGATGGAACATTTCTAGAAAAAACAGCCCCTCGCCCCAACAGAAGTCCACAAGACYAGTATTTTCATATGGGAAAACATTTTTCTTAGTCACATTCCCACAAGCAACTGAGCCTTCTTGGATGAAGTTCTACAAAACAATTCAGTCAGACACACATACTTGGGRACTCAATACAGATCACTAGAGCCCAGTAAAGCTGTAAGCAAGGCAGAGTGGGATCTTATAGTAGGGAAAAAAAGGGTCACCTTCAAAATACTGGCCATCTTTTAATAAGGGCACATTAGATGTAAACACTGCAAGACAGCTCCACACAAATATCATCATGCCATTTACTCTGGTAGTGCAAACACAACAGRTYTTCTGATAYCAYGCCTTTCCCAGCTAAAGATTATTTYTGATTGCCATTAATACAGCATMCTGTAGATGCACACTGAYATTAAACAATAAAATTTCAGAAATAGGTTTCACACATTAAAACTTTCAATACATCCTTGAATTTCATGAAATAACATGCCAAATTCAGTCTAGAAAATCTCAAGCAGCTCAATTTTCAAGAAGCTGGTAACAGCAAAGTTTTTAGTGAAAATGATTCATGTTAAAATTACATACTCATGGGCCAAGGTGGTATAGGCAGCTGAAGTATTAAAGAAGTTCTTTTCTTACAAAAAGATYTAAAAAGCAACATGGCAAGAGAAGCCATGCTCTTCTACGGATGTCTTCAATTCTGTTACTGTAACTGCTCTTTTCTGGGAAAAAAACAGCAAATTCAAATGCAAAAGAATAAAAATACAGAGCAAAAAGGCAGAAAAATGCCCAAAACAAAGCCTCGACCTTAAGTTATGGATTTGGGGGTCTTTTTTTTTTTTTTTAACAAAACCATTAAGAGAGCCAAATAAAACTGGAGTTAATGCAGCTTTCTGGAATCCTCCTTCCATCTGAGACAGAGGAAGAAGAGTAAAAGGATGATGTATCATGAAATACATTGTCAGGGAAACCACTGAAATTAAATAGTTCATTTCCACACTTCCTAAAGACGTATTCCCAGGCAGACATGTTGCTGTCAATGTATCCTCAAACCATCCTGCACAAATTCTTWCAGATAACCACCTCCATTTTTGTCACTTCACCCCATTCCATTTCATCACAAGATCCTTCTCTGAAACAAAACCTTCTCCAGAAGGAAATGGGTCCAACAACCTTCACAATAACACCTGTAATGGCTTGCTGTGAACAAGGCTCTCCTTCATTTTGCCACTCTTTAGAACAAAAGGAAGTGGAAGAGTGACAGATTCTCTAAGGAACAAGAAGTTTGAAGAAGATGGTTTATTAAAAGATCTTGTTACCACCTTAACCCTAGAAGTGTGTACTGGCACAACACAAGTAGTGTCTCCAAGGCAAGCTTTTATTATTGTCTTGTTAAGAAATCATGTAATTGGTTTGCCTGAGATGAATTTATCGGGAGGCTGACAGCAACTGTACTGTTTTCTACTCTCTCATCCTGCCTCTCRAATTAGGAGTGGAAGCTCAAAGGATGACTCTGGACCTATCACCCAGCTGCATTCAAGTTATTTTTGCTGCTCCAGTCCACAGATTTTCAGCAGTGTGTATCCTTTCCTTTGTCACACCAGTGTCCCCACAGTGATGCTGCCAGGCAACACTCAGCTTCTACAGCCAGGTCCATMATTTCTGTCCATAACCCAGCTAAAAGCACAGAGCTATTTCTGCTGCATGACAGGAGCTCACACAGATGAAATCTGACCCAGCAGTGCATCTACAGTTTGGCTGGGCTGGAAAATTGCCTGGGCCAATGGATGTTTTTCATGTGCCATTAAAACTATTATCCCAATGTGCTGAAAAACAATAAATTTCATCTCTGTGATTTAACAAAAGAGTCCAGTAAAAATGAAGTAGAAACATAAAGGTGAATATTCTACGTACCTTTTAATGGATTTTGGAGGGTTAACCTCATAAAAAAATTGTGCCATGTACCATTTATAAGAAATAGATTTCTCTAGTCGCATAAAATTTACTATGAAGAGTTAGAAGTTGATTACTCCGAAACAAAATTGGCACTCACATCTAATAAAGCTAGCAACAGAAACAAATAGGGACAAGAATATAGCATTTGCCAGCAGCACTAAGTAATGGGGAAAAGGGTCTGGATCTTTGGGAAGTCTGACCTCACATCAGGCATTAAGCAAAAAGCTGACCCAGTAAAAGCTGGAGTAGAATCTACCTGCAATGTTTCAAGAACACTTTCAGTATTGGGGTTTTTTTTCAGTTGTTACTGTAATATTGACTCAGGAAGTAAGAACCACATGCTGCTGCTCCCCTTCCCCATAACCAACTTTTTCCAGCTGCTTACCCAACCCTGTGTCCCAAGTCCTTTTACCTGTCCTGAGCAATACTCTTTGCACTAAATAGAAGCTTTATAGATTTCTCCTGTTGTCCATGATTCTAGCATCTTTCTGTTTGGCTTTAAGCTCTACCCAAATTTTGTACTATACCATTTAACTCCCTAGTTTTATTCCATTACCTCTCTTTCACTGAGTTGTCTTAGGGAACTAAGTTCTTTTTTGTAAACAAAAAAAAAAAAAATAAAAAGGAACACTGAAGTCATGAGGAAGATTTTATTTAGGGAGGTTCAAATTTTTCCCATTTAGACATTCTTCTAAGTTTCCAGTTCAACTTTTCTGCATTAAGCCACAATTCAACATAGGACCTCATACAACTTATTCACACACCTGTAGCTGCATTCAACTTTTGCACTTCTTCCCTGTCACTTGCTTCTTCTCCCTTCTCTTTCCTTATCCAGGATATCACCTGTCTCCCCAAAGAGCTTCTCCTCTCTGGTACATGCAGTTTATTTCCCCTGTAAGCCTTGACATGATTCTCACACTACYAATGACACCTGCAATGTCTGAAACCCCATTCCCAACCAGTAAATTGCAGTGAAATGCTGCAAAATTGAGCGAGCCAAGTAACATTCTTCACTCAGGAAGAATCAGTTATAGGTTCCTGCAAATTAACCAGTTAAAATGGGTGGGGGTTATTTTCCTGATTTAACTTCCTTTGCTGCCTATCTCATTCAAAAGCAGGTACTTTTCCTCCACCTTAACAGGGTACCTACTGTCTACATTTGAGCAGAAAAATACTCAGAACACTGCTAGAAACATTCTTTATTGCTTTAAATACCATTGATACGAAACCATTTTTTGAACTGAATCATCCACATACATCAAAAACAAAACCTGGCGTAGTGTAATGCTCAGCACATACCACATCACAGTTACAATGAATTATTCCTGCTGGGGAAGGATTTGATGAAAAATAAAGTGGGTTTTTTTGAACTATGCCCACAGAGAAACTAGAATTATGCTATACCATATACTCACTACATCCCATATAAAAACCATCTAGACATAAGACAGCTTCATTTCAAAAATTCAAGCCTTCCTCTTCACAGAATTACTACAGTTCACTTTCAGTATTGATTTTCAGGTTTTCATTCCCAAGGAATCCTTCAGGATCCTGAAGTGCTTTTGGATAGAAAAATTTGTCAACACAAGGATAGATATAAGAGAAATTATAATAGCTACTCAYTTATAGCACYRCCAAGCCTTAATTGGATGGATATCTACTGTGTGTCACTGTACTAGCTCAAGGACAGTCATTCACATGAAAATTGTTCAACAGTGAATGCATTTTGTCTTGTTCAGTGAGCACACTTTATCTATTTTAGCAACAGGGAAGAAAGGCTGCAGAAGAAAATGGTTATTTTAAATTCATTGCTTGACTTAAGACTGTCAGTTTTCCAAAAACCTACTCTGTGCATTGGAAAGACAACAATATCTTTCACTTGAGCTTTTTGTTCCTCTCTGTGAAGAACTGGAACTCTGACAGCCYAGTTAACAGGATACTCATAGCAAAAGGCAGTCTCAAACCATGAAGACAGCAGTTTTCAATAATAGTCAATATTCCCACACTTCTTATAGAGGTGTGCTCCTGAGAAACCAAACAAAACCCCCTGGACTTGTGGAAAAGCAAGGACTAACAAACAGAAATTATGAATCCTACCAGGTGGGAAGTGAAACAACTGACAGACCTCCAGACTCAGGAAACTGTATATGGTACACACTGATGCCATTGCTTGTTAAAACCTACAGCCCATTTAGATTTAGACATTTGAGACATGAGAGAAATTATCTGAGTGCTTGCCCTTCAAAATGTATTAGAAACTCACAAAAACGAAGATTATTTGCACAGTATTAGCTTCTCTCATTCTGTGCACGTTCCAATGCTCATTACATTACACCAATTTCTTTTTCTTAGGTCACTACAGTTTCTTTCAGCATCCAGGATAAGCAGTTAGTCTCTGCTTTATTCCATACTGATTAAATACTGAGACTTTTATCTGTACATGAGAGTTATCTGCAGTAAATTAAACTCTGGAAATCTTGACTTGACACTCACCTAGAGAGAAACCACCAGGTACTGGCCAAAACCTGCCTCATCTCACAGGAAACTTTGTTAACTGCAGGGATGAAATCTCCTTTGCTAAGGTAACACTCAGCTGTCTAACCCASAKGGCAATTCCTTCTGCTGACACCTCSTGCCTCATTCTTTCAATCAAAGAGAGGGACTCAAGACAAGCAATGCCAAGCAGTTCCAGAGCCATATGATAGCTCTGTCCTGCCACAAAATAGAAGTAATCCAAATGTGTGGACTTACAAAAATATTACAACCAATGTCAACTTGCTCAGGGAGGAACAGAGCAGGCAGTGTGACTGAAGGCAGGGATAGAAATACATGAACACTCCACATGTCAGACAGTAAGTTACAWGCAGTAAGTTACACATTATCCTGTTACACGCAGAATAAAGCATCTCAGTAATTATGTTTTCCACTTTATTCTCAGCAATTTTCCCAATGACACTCAGGATCTTATTTGTTGTTTTCACTCCACAGTATTTTGTGTTTGCTGACACTGAAGCTCAGCTAACATCTGATCACTCAACTGCTCAACACATCAAACCYTTTCTGCAACAGCATCAAATAAAAGCAGCAATTGTAAGCTATTTATATGCTTTACAGTCATTTCAGTGTATATTGAACAAACAGCTTTACTTATTCCTACCTTTTCACTTCTTTAAGTGAGCTGCTAACCTGCCAACAGAATTTCCCTGACTCCCACAGAAGTTTTATGATTGCCTTTAGCAGATGATCCCATGCCAGTAGCTGAATTGAATTTCTAGGTTATAGATAGTGTTTTCCTTTTACTCTGGATGACAATCCACACACACGAAGAAAAGTATGAATTTGCAAAATGACAGGGATTTTTATGGCATTATCACTAGTGCTGTGTCCAAATTTACAAAATAGAGCTTGAATAAAACTTACCAGGCATAGAAAATTTTCTTAAAAACACATAAAACCAAAATAAAACTAATCCATATCCTCAAAGAGTTAAAACATCATTTCCAAGAAAGTGTAAAAAGAACTAAACATATCCCAATGGACTGTGCAAAATTTGGTGACTAAAACACATTGTTTTCCTTGCCTCTCACAGCTTGAATTGAAAAGACGAGAACTTTTATTTATGCTCTGCATGTATGAATGAYTGGGTATGTTAGTTAAAAAGTACTGCCCCTGCAGTGATCATATTCAAGAACATCAGTGTTATACTCTCCCCACCTTCCAGAGCTGCCCAATGACATACCCAATGATACCTGGCAGCCAGAACTCCTCAAACCAGYGTCAAGAAGAGGACAAAATGACTACCCAGAAAAGGGAAAAATATSTATCAACTGAAAAGATTCAAAATCATTTTATTATCTCATGTATTGCAGACTAGTAGGGTCATCTGTAAGGCTGGCAGTACATACCCCCAGAGCCCCCACCTCTGTAAGAGAGACTGGAAGAGCTTCTCTTCCACGTGTCACACACAAACACACGTTTCTCCAACTCAAAGAAAGGGCAAACCTGAAAAAGGTCTTCTAAGACAATGAACTCAAGTAMGACAGAACTTAAATCCATCTAATTTTCTTGGGACAAGAAGTCAATAATGATGTAACACCTCCAAACTCAAACCAAAGAACATTTTATTTCACKTAAGAATTAGAATGACCTTGTTGAAGCACAATTTAGCAAAAGAGATGTCCTAGAATTTAACCTCAAATTTTCCATGTTCACTTCTCAGACTCCAGAGCTTTGAACCCTATGGAAGGAGGCTGTGTGTCCTTAAGTGCATGGGATCTACTTCAATACAAAAGAAATAGGCTCTCAATGCAAATAAACAGTATTAAAACAACCATCTCAGGCTTCCCAAAACTTGGAGCTGAAGATGTATCATTCTAAGCAAGCTCTACAGAACATAAGAATAATGCTAAACTCTCTGTGTCCTAAAGCAATGAAGAATATGCTCAGACCGTACCACACTGGTAAAGGTTGAGACACAAATATTTGAAAACARTAACACAAAAATAAATGGTTGTATCAATTCAGCATTCAGTAATTTTCAAATTAAAAAAAAAATTAAAGGTCATATATGCTCATTTCCAATAGAAAAGGCAATGAAGTGCAATGATGGACTTCTCCCAGTCCATTTAAAAATCATGCYCACTAATCAAGCTGAAATTAGAAAACCTAAAATATTGCCTCAAACCAAAACCTGCCCTTCTGCTCTTGTGAGATTTCTCTCACACAACACAAAGTTGGTTGGAAACAGGTATCAAAGATCCATTCTGATTGTATTAGAGTACTATAATTCATCTTCCCTTAAATTTACCTACTGGGCTTTTTCTCTGTTTTGGTGAGCTCCTTGAAAACAATAAATATGTTTTAGTTCYCTAAAGATGTTTTTGCAGCTGAAAACAGCACAAGGTAGCCTTGAACTAATCATCACAGAACTTATTMATGTTAAATATTTAATTTTCTCTTACATTTAGTTGAAAATCAAGAGAACACATTAGAAGATATTCAACAAAATCACCTTTTATCAGTAGGCAGGGATGCCCATTATTTTAATAAATCCACTGATTACAAAATTTTTTCACTGAAGATAAGTGAAGACCTGCTGGGTGTCACAAGGGTCATTGTCTTTTTTTCYGTCACTGAATGGGTCTGAATGTTACTGAATTGGTTAACAGGGTGTGATATCAGAAAGTGCAAACACAGAGGAAAGCAAACTTAGTATATTGTGATAGCAGGGACTATTCATTTACTTGCTTGTATGTGTTTTCGTAACTACACTGGAGAATGCAATTCTGCAACAAAAAATTATAATTTCTGCTGCTAATTTATCCAAGTAGATGTGAAACACTCCCAAATGTTGGTCACAAATATCACATAAATTCAGGCCTGAGACAAGAGGACAGAGATGATGTATCTCCACAAGACAAAGCTTATGTGGTAGAATTAAAAAGTTGAAACACTTGTTTRAGTACTTCAGGAAAAGCAGGTGGTAGTGAGGTCAAGGCAGTTGCCAGGACCATCACATTTTGTTCCCTTCAGCTGCTGATGGGAGGGCCCTGCTCTCAGACAGTRAATGAGTTCCATGTGCCAGAGTGACTGAGAAGCATCTCCCAGAGAAGCAGGGAGAGCAGAGAGGAAGTGAGCAGAGCTTTCACTAAGCAGGTGGCAGCTCTGGTATTTCCTCATTATGTCATCTCTTCCCCAGCCTCCCTCTTTTGGACCAGGACTGGCTTTCATGTGGTTCACAAACCCTGTCTGCTCTCAGTGCCTGCAGATCTTAATCAAAAGCAGGCAATAAACCAACACTGCTGCAGGTAGTGCAAAAAYCATCCAAATGATATTCAGCAAACAGGCTAAAGGAAAGAGGATATTTTGCTACAAAACAGCTGACAATTTGACTTGAAAATGATACAACTTAAAATACACCATCTTTCAAAGTTTTAACAAGAGAGACAAAGCAGCTCAGAGGAAACACCTCAGTGAGAAAAGCAAGCAATCCAGACCTTTCCAGGACCTWAAAGGTATTTCTCAAAAACCTGGACTTCTAATGGTGTACCTGTCCTTGAAACTTACCTTGGAAYATCATCTTTTACAACAGCCTCTGACTTGTGGATGTCTAATAAATCTTAAACTCACATCTCATTCTAACTGCTAGAAGATGAAAGCAGCTTTCGAGGAATCACTTAATACAGGTAATTCATCATAATATGCTTAGGGGTACCTTGGAATGTTACCATAATAAAGAGATGGTGCAGTACACTCAGATATATTATGACTGTGACACAATCTGAATGTTCTTTCTTCAGACTTCTAAGCATAAGAGCATATGGAGCATTTGTCTGACGAGATTTAGAGATTTATCTGAACAGCAGACATTACTTATAAGAACAAATACTGGATGAATCAAGGAGCATGTATGGAGAGTGTTTAATCTTTAGTATGCCAGCTTAAAACTATAAAAGTCAATTGACTCCAATAGTTTGGAGGGCCTGCAAAATGAGTTGGTGTAGTCTAGTTCTTTCAGAAACCGCTGCTATATTTTTTGTCATTGTTGGTAAAGGGCAAAACATGATTAAAAACAAAGGTACACAAAACTACAAGAGGGTTAAGGCAATAAAAGTACTAAAAAGTGTTAGAAAGTATTGCAGAAGTGATATAAAAGCAATCTTCTGACAAAAAAACCTGTTAATCTGTTACCTTCASAAGCCAATCCAGCGATATTGTAACTCCCTAGTCTGCCAGTGACTTTAATGAAACCATCCCTTCTCCAAGTTCAAACACATCCTGCATCAAGACAAACACCTTTCTTCCTATCAGCTGAAATATGTGCAACAGATGAGCACTTTTGAAATTAAAYGCTGCATTTGACACTAGAAAAACAGTAATTTCTCTTGATCTCTGTGCTCTTCACTAAAACACTGAAGACATGTGACAGCTCATACCTGAGGCCGCATCCTCGGGTTCCACCTGACGTAGTAATTCACCCACAGCTCCAAATGGTTCAGACTGGCAACAGGATACAGCACATGGTTCTCATAATTTACATAGAAGGGATTTGTGAACTCCTCTAATTGGCTGTTAATATAGGACCACAGAGATACAGTCTTTGTGCTCACCTCCTAATTGAAAAAAAAAAAAAAGTTAAAAAAATTTACTGACATGGATTGCAAAATCTTAAAGCATGATGTTATTATCTACATATCAGTAATTCTCTCTGAAATTTACCTTATCTACTAGAAAACAACATGCAGTCTGAGAACACTTCCAGTAGCTGTTCATTAAACAGCCTTAAAACCTTAGCAAGGTCCAAGGCTTCTGGAGAAAGGAGACTTAGGCATAGCATTTTCAGAGACTAAGGTCTACTTGAGCAAAAGCAACCTGTACTGCTCATAATTTACAGCAACGTTCACAGCTACTTAAATAAATGATTACATACTGATCAACTAAACTAAAAAAATAGCTTTTAACAGGAAAATCAGTGAAGAGATAGAAAGTTTTCAAGATCCCAACAGTGTCTGTGAAAAATAGTTGTTCAATTTTCCCACTCATACTATTTTCTCCTTAGAGGTAATTGATATTATGCTTTACACTGACTATTCTTACCTTTATTTGCACTTCTGAAAGTTGTATTATTCTAAATTAAATCAGCATAACAGTGGTTAGATCAAAGATTGGAAATCTGAACTTACATCAGATTCATCTTGCAATTTTAAACTCCTTCAGTGTTTRTAAAGCATGTGTTTCTACTACCGCTGTGTCTTAAATTGCATTTCTTTACTGAGAACTGCATCTGACTATTTATTTATTAAAGAAAGCTGTCTGGAAACCCTGCATTTGCTGAGAACATGTTATTCAGCTCCATCTTGTGGTTTTTACATGCAACTTTTCTCCTACAGAAGCAGTAGAGACAAACCAAAAAAAAATCAGAACTAAATATAACAAGAAATTGTAACCTTGTCTAAAAATATGAGGTAGTAAAATCACAAAGCCACAAGAAAGCAAAAGTTTACTTGGAATATTAACAAGCTTCTAACTCTTTTTCACAAACACAATAGTATTTATTGACTCCTAATTTAATTTATTTAGATAATTTAAATTTTTGTAGTCCTCAACCACAAGCTCATTCCTATAGGACAAGTTAWGTCCTATAGTAACCTGCCAAGTCATACATAGGAATTCCTTTGGAAATAGTGAAAGAAATGCTAATATAATTTGATAATTACTATTATTTAAAATTCTGTAATTTGGATAAAAACACCCGTAAGAGGACTTACTGAAACCCTCAACCCCCCAACAGATTGTAACTAAAGAAACCAAGGTGCCATCTCAATAACAGGGCATTCAGTACATTTTTCTCATACCATGAAATTTATTATCTTCATTGTTTTTTAAGACTGTGATAAAAGTATCCAAAACCACAGCTCAGATATTCTTAGGTCTTGTTTTCTGAGCATTTTCATATAAAATCAGAGAACTAAGAATGTGCATTATAGTAATTATTTACCTCTTTTAATCTTTCTTTTTCACAGTTGCATAAGAAAGTCCCAAAGAGACAACTGTAAAGGTGATCCAGAATGGTGATCAAAAATAACTCGTTGAATTCAAAGGCTGCAGGAAACTGGTATTAAAAAAAATGGTAAAATTACCTTAAACTTAATTTTAAGCAGTGCAGAAAGGAAGAATATCAGACATAAGAAATAACCAAATAATTCAGGTAAGATTTTTTTCTTATTTAGGGATTATTTTCAGGAAAACTCAGCGATTTCCCCCTTCAATAAAACATGTACTACTTTACTTTATTTCTCAGAGCTAAACTGTACATTCATTACCCAAGTATATCAGAATACAAACATTATCTGATGTGAAACTGGTGATACAAAGCAATCCATTCTAAGAAGCTCTAACAGTATTCTGGTTTACCCCAAACACTCTTAAACATATACTTTATCTCTCTTCTAACAGGACAAGAAAACATTTGGGGGAAATAAAAAAAGAGAAAATAAGATAATGACATTCAAGAGTTTTATTTCCTATTCCAACATGCAATGAACTGAACAAAAAAGACTACTGCACATACATTATGCTTAACATATCTTTAAAATTTTTCTTTCACTTTTTACTCAAGTAAGTTACTTTTCTCCATTTGACCCCCTGAGTTTACCATCAGCTATATACAATAAGCCTTTAATCCCTCTTCTTCTGTATGAGAAAGCAAATCCTGTACATCTGAAATGAAAGAACTGTTACTCTTCTGAGCACCATCCGGTATTTTATTTACAAACAGAGGTTACCTGATATATTCTAAGAAAAGGAGTCACAAATTTGAAAATGTTTCTCCTAATCTGTAGTGCTCTAAAAATTCATAAAGGAAGAAATTACTGGAAACTGCATGGGCTGCTAATCATTCAGATGGAAAAAGTCCTTCTTCAATCAAATTTTATGGTAGGGCTAYACATAGTAACTGCTTGATGTGTCAAAATAACTTCGTGTTCAGTATGACAAGGGCAGCAAACACAGACATGCAATGACAGACATTTAGAAGAATAAAAAAATGAGAAGACTTAAGGAAATCTGAAGAGTTAGCATTTCTCTCCTTAACAATAAAGAGCATGTTGTAAGAAAATAATTTTCAGGACAAATGAAACAAACTTTGTGCATTTCCACTAAAAGAGTAAATCTTCACAGAAGACCAAAAGTTTTAGATTCATAAGGCAGAATTTCTTGCTATATGGAGAAATCTTAAGTGAGATTTCTTCAAATGTGCAGAAAGCAGAGGACTGGTTTGTTTTGTGCCACTAAAGAGCACTGAACACCTTGGCAAGTGACTCAAGAGCTACTTAAAATAAGAAAAGATGACTCCTATAGTTATGAGGAGTAACAGAGCAMTTGGGACTGTGGGTGAACTAGCTGATCCAGAAATTCCTCTTCAGGGTCAGCTGTGATTTATGAAGGGTAAATGTTTATTCATGTTGAAAGGGAAGTTGAATAACACACAATGGGTGTGCTTGTATTAAACCCAAAAAGATCTAAGTTTTAAACAATGTTCTATAAAAAGAATATTGATCCAAGTCAAACATTGTAAAAACATACTTTTTCCAAGACTTCTCAAGCCAATATATATACCAACTTTTGGAAAATTTTGAGTAAGGAGATTATCAGCATCACGACACAGAAAATGAATGGGAACATTCCTTCTTATGACCCTGCTACAGACTGTGCACTGTTCATCAGCACAGTGTGCTCACACTTGGGCTTCTCYTGCAAATCACAGGTTGTTTTCAACCTCCTCACCATTTGCTCCCATAAGACATAGAGGAAATTAAGGTTATCAAAATGTCTTTTTCAGTCATGTTTTTAAGTTACTACTTTTGAACTTCCTTCTCTCTAGGAAATCGTGCCAAAGCTTAATTAGAAAACAATGTTAAAAACACAGCTATTACTTTAAGGAAGTATGAACAGAACTTGACAAACAGGTGTGCCTGACCCAAGGCAGAAGAAAACTCAGTCGGTCTCAGACYTCAATCTGCTGTGTCCAGCCAAAAGCAACAATCACATACAGAGAGCAAAAATAATTTGCAAAGCATCAAAATGATACTTCGAAAAAAATTTGAAGACAAAGTGTCTCCTAAAGGGACTCTCTTTAACTGAAAGCATTTAATGAGCCTTGTCACATCAGGGTTCTGTGTTGTGACAGGTCCATACCAATCAGACGGATGCCGMCATGGCCACTATTCCAATCCAGTGAAGCATATTCAAAATTCCATACATCAGTGGTTGCACTCCAACTAATTTATTAATAAGTGATAGCACTTCATTGAAACCCTGTCTTTGAATACAAGAGTTGTACTGTTGGAGCTGATGTATCAAGACTGTAAAGCTTCTATTACTGCTGCTGAAAAAATCACTGACCTAAAAATGCCTTCCTCTGTAGTTCCAAGCCCATTAGCGTCTGTTTGAAGATTCAGGTGGAAAAATTCCCCAAATGGAAATTTACTTCTTGTCAAACCCACTAATTGTGAGAAAACACATGGGTCATTAAAATCTCCTACTTGTTGCTGCTGGAGTTGTTGGGGGTTTTTGTAAAGTGGCATTTTAAAAAGGGAATTATCTTGTTTAAGTCGGATGATGCCAAGTGAAATTTGATTCAGAGACATGCAAAATACACTTCCTTTTTAATCAATGAACTCCTTCTGTACTACAGTAACATTTAACATTGAAACACTTGGCAGAAAACTGCAATGGACAATAATGTTTAACTGAACACTAGACACAGGAACARTGCACTGCTGAATCCAGTGAAAAATGCACCTCCAGCAACAGCTGACACTCAGTAACAGGATGAAACTTTCTTCTGACTTTAAACAAACCTTCCCCCTGTGAGGGTTCTGTGCATGAAAGGTAGGAAGTTAAAACTTGCAGTGCTACATGCAAATTTTACAGTTCTGTTTCATTTTTAACCAGGCATCAGTGTTACATCAGCTCACATGTGGCCTTTCCAATTTGACATCTGCTATTCAGTATCACCAGAATTTACTAACAGAGGAGGGAAATCACTTCACCATATGTTGTTTTATCAAAATCTGATGTCAATGTACTTCTCTCAAGTTCTCTATTATCATTATTTGTGTGTCATGAAGACCATAAACCCAATGGAAAATATAAAGTTCTCAAGGACTAAATTTCATTGTCTGAAGCTATCTGGAAATTTGTATCTTAATGGGAAGTTAAGAGATCCTCTCACAGTTTTAAAGTGACTGTTTTAAGAATGAAACTCTTAGACCCCAAAAGAGCCTATTTGTTTGCTTTTACCCCATGCCCAAAACAGAGCCCTCACACCCTCCTAAAGTCATTAACACTTATTTGAGCTTCAGAACATTACACATAAGTTTACCATGAATTCTAAAGCACAAAACTACAATTCTTTTGTAGGCAAGTGATCTACACAATCAGAAAATAAAGCCCTTGTTTGAAAGGTGTGTCAAGATAATCACAGTTTTCACACCTATTCTCTAAGTGTTCAAGTCAACCGAAAAATAAAGTCACCAAGAACTATTCAAGAACAACTTTTTCTATTTTTTTCCTGTCTAACATTAATGATTTTTTAATGTCACTGGTGTTTGTGAATTTCAGAACAGTTTCTGGATCCAGGTTTTGAACAGATGTAGTATTGGCAAAATGTTTCATGGATTCCCCCCTGCCTCCAYGCCTTTCTGTTTTTCAAACTAGAGGGAACTAAACTGTTTATAGCAAGAAAYAGGAGGCAGCAAGGGAGATCACAAAAATAGAAGAGGCTGCTCTCAATTAAGGATCTCCCCAGAGAACTTTTGTTCCTACCAGGTGTTTAGAACTGCTTCTCTTCGCTATTGTTATTAGCTCTCCTCTGAAAGAGGGACAGGATTTTACATTTGTTTTCTCCAGCCATACTAAACAGCACATTAATACTGAAATATAGATATGCAGAAAGTCTACACGACACCCTGGACAAAATCCCAGTATAACAGCAGGGAACTTTCATTAAGCATAGAAGATGACTGTTTTGAACACAAGTTTTGGAAACTATGATGTAAGTTTTTAAGAACCATGTTCAGAGCAAGAAGCCCAAGGTAAGAGAACTGGGAGTGCTAGGATCATATGGAAGCACACTGTTACCCTCCTCCCTTCAAAACAAATCACATACTAAACAGACTTYAGTATAACAGCTTTTACCATAAAAGCCATGTTAGGCTTCAAGGAGGGAAAAAAAGGAAAGAAGAAAATAGAAAAGAGAGAGGGGAAGGGAAAAAAAAAGAGGAGTCAAGCACCAAGAACTTCTGAGTCACTTGGAAACAAAGCCTTCACATGSACAACCTGTTTCAGTAACCCCAATAAAGAATGGCAATAGAAAAGCTCACAGAAACCTTAGGGTTTTGCTCATGGAGGTATAAATAAGGARAATGGAGACTAAATCCATTCGATAATTTAATGTTTCAGAACAACGATGAGAAGTCATCTTAAGTATCACTAATTTCCAAGATCTCGTCTGATCTAGAGGTAAGAGCAGTGACAGAAGTAAGAAAACTTATCAGAGAACAGGCTTGTGTTGGAGAAATGCTGTCCTGCATGCATAAGGATGAAAATGTTAACATTTGAGACATAYATAAAAGAACTCTCTAACACACTCRGTTCACAATCAGGTCAGATTTTTGCCATTTCTTAAAAGAATATAAATACATACATTTACTCCACCAGTGAACATGCAACATAGACCATTTATCTCATCAGTAACTCTTATTTATGTAAACATCAACCCCTTTGTAAGCCTATTTTAAATAGAAAAAGTGCTGATATTTTGGTTTCAAGAAAAMAATTCTAGCTCCTTGTACCTCACTTCGAGCAGAAAACTGCCCTGTGTGTGCACAGTGCACCCACAGAGCAACCAACTTCAGGTAAACATGCTACGTCTCTGTTAAAGGAATTTGTTCTACACAAATTATGTTCCCRAGATAAARGCTGATACCTCATAAACTCTCAGGCATCTTACCTGCTTTGTCATTTGCCAAACACAGTCAATGAACTGAAGGAAAATRGGGGATCTGTCAGCATCTGCATGATCATCATCTCCATGTCCCACTCGCTGCAAGTCAGAGCACACTGCATTTCAGTCTGGTGTGTCTGCAGTACCATCCTAACACTGCAAAGCTCAGGAGCTCTTAAATACATTCCAGCAGTGAACAAGACAAGCAAATCTTCCATAACGCTGACCTGCATTTTTCAGCTACTAAAAATGCATCCCAATATTCACATGCCTTCACTGTTGAGCAGAGCTAGAAAGCTGTACCAGTTGTTTGCCCATCTTCTACTGCACAGCCACTGATTTCTACCAGTGGATGAAACTGCCAAGTATTTATTATGACTGAACTGAAACAATGGTTATTCCATACCCACCTGTCATAACTACATGTCATTTCTACTAACCATCTTAAGAGTCAGAGCCCACAGAATGTCATAACAATTTATTCTAATTCCCCATTAGCTCATGTGTTAAATAAACACTTCAACCTTAAATCAGAGTAATAGTTCCAGCAATTTTACACTCCAGACACCTTAAYTGTTTTCCTTGGTTCTCCATTCATAAGCTCCAGAACATAAGTTACAATCCCTCATCCATATAAAAAAGCCACATGACTTTTTCTAACCATTGCATTCAGACCACTTCATTTTTACTTATTTTATATTATACCTCACATGGAGGCTTCCCGTTAAAAATGAACAGGTCACAGCTCTCTGACACACTCAGATCATTAAAAGGACACCAGAGACAATAACTAAAATGCAGCCAAGTACTGTGWGAAAACGTGCTATTTAAAACAGAAGCCCTGAAGATAACAAACTGCACACWAAACTTTCCAGCTTACCATTGCAAATCGATGTCCAAAACTTATCCATTCTTTCTCTACAAGAACTTCAAAGCCTTTGATGGTTCTGTAATAGCTGTCCAGCATAAGCATGGCCAGTGCAGTGAGCTGAGCAGTTCGATCCCAGCCATCACTGCAGTGCACCACTACAGAAGTTTTACCAGATTCAATTTTATCCGCAATTCTTACTGCTCCGGCAAGAAGCATCTTAAATAAAAATGAAGAGACAAGCATATTAAATACTACTCAAAACTCTTAAAAAAATAAAAAACTTACAATTTTATACTCTTAAAATCATGGTGTTTTAAAAACTCAGATTAATTAAATAATCATCCTGATGATAATGCTTTAAATTAGAGATTTCCAAAGAGTGGTATGCYTACTCCTAGAGGAGTGTGTGCACTCTGCTGTCCAAGTCAGCGCTCTGACCAGCTCTCCATTATTAGCAGCACGTAACAAGTGAACTTGGGAACCCCTTCTCTAAATCAAYTGATATTCTGTATTATGACAAAAAGACACCAATACTGTAATCTATTCCAAAGACTGAAGGTTCACTTCCCATTAATCAATCACTCTTTCTTGCTCCACTTYCAGTTCAACTGAAACTACTGAGTTTAGAGAAAGGGATAAATCATCCAGCCAATGTAAATCGAAACACAACCCAAACAAACCCAGAAACTCCTGGCTGGGAGCCTGTTCTGATTCGTTGGTGCATGAAGTATACTTTGTATTCAGCTTCTGAGCTGACATCAATAGCCTGGATTTGGGAGCAATGCAGGAGAGCACAGGATAGAGATGGCACAGGACTGAGATCACCTGTGTGAACTTGTTATTCTTCTCCCCACTGAAAATCACACCTCTCTTGTTCCCTGATGTCACCCTCWAGTTTTTTAAAAACTTAATAATTTCCCTCCTGTGAAGATTTGTCTCTAACATGACCTATCATGGCACTGAAAAATACGTGGAGAAAAAAAAAAAACAACCACTAGAAGTGGGACCACAGGAGAGATTCCAATTCTGCATTCCAACATCAGAAAAYGGAATCTTGCAAAATATTTGCACTTTCCCCTTCCCAGGCACACAAAAACATCTTCAGGGAAGTAGGAAAGCCAGCATCTGCTGGAGAAGCTGTGCACAGGACCACTCTTCAAACCTATTTCAAGAATCATGCTTCAGAGACTGTTTCCATTGATTATATCTTTCATTGAGTGTATCTTTTATGGTAAAACTTAAGGATGGAAGGATAGAAATATCAAGAAATAATATAACTGTCTATGAGAGAGCAGTTTGTGGCCTGCATAGTTAATTGCCAATTATTTCAGTTAGAAAGTTCTACTGAACAAAGAGCAAATATTTAAACAGTTTGGTCTTCAATAAAAGCAGAAAACTAATCTATTTAACATACAGGTATGCAATAGCTTGCTCTAAAGAGAACACAGATGCCTCTGAAGGAGAACAGCTGGAAATAAGCAACAGAACAAATACAGGAAATGAACAGAGAACGGGAGACAGAAAACACATTTACTATTAATGCAGCAAATATCTGTGGAGTATGTGAAACATTTTATTCCACTTYGGACAACAGCCTTCAGAAAACAGCTTCCTCTACAAATTTATTATTCTTTATAGATTTTTTCAAAACTTAGTAACCATCACAGTATTTCAGTTAGAGCCCCTAATGAATAATTGGCTTTGGATTGGTTTRGAAAATGAGAATTGAAAAAACAGTTAATAGTACAAGTTCTACCCTGAGACAGAAAATATTCTGGGTGTGCAACAAGCACTAAGTGACTCTACTCGTGTTGTTATGAGCAGTTAACACTCTGTCTTCACACACAGAGAGTTACTGGTGCCTTCACAGACACTCCTGGCTCATCTCTGAAGTGCAATGGGTAGGAAAGTGCCTAGGGGTAGGAAAGTGAGTTTCAGTTATACATTGCATTAAACTGGGACACAGCCACACTGGTCTGAGCCCAGAAAACAGCAGATGTGTTAAGAGTAAAGCTGTGGATTGTTAATTGTTTACAAGCCAAGTCAAAAAGCAAGAAAGGCAATGGAGACTTGGAAAAAAGCTCAGAGATACTATCAACACTGTTAACAAAAWAATGGCAGCTTTTAAGAAATCAGCCTGCAGTTTCTGCTGCCAGTACCATTAACGTGAAGTAGCATTAAGGGACACATTAATGAAGAATGTCACACGTGTGTGAACTCAAGAAGAATTTAAATGAAATTTCCAATTGCTATGCTACTGTCACCTGTCTGACCRTGGTACCAAAGCTCACTTCTGCCTAATCCAGGAACCCCACTACAGTCAGCAGCAATTAAAGGTGACCATGGGCACAAAACAGACTACTGTATTTAAGCCCAGGCTGRTAAGAAAAGGTTTCCAGATACGCAGACTATCAAAGCTGTTTCAAGTAGTTCAAATTCAAAATAACAAGAAAATTATACTGTTTCCAAAATATCATTAAATTTGACTCCTAATTTTGTGTTTGCTCCCTCTACTGGCTCTGCTGCAGTTGTCAGCAGGCACTACTTAACRGAGTCAAACTAATGAAGAATCACAAACATGTTTTGCATGAGTGACATTTGAGCCAGCTGCTAATAAAACAAATTACACTCCATCCATATTAATCATAAACAGGGGATTGAATGTGGTAATGAAAATCTACTCTAAARTAATTTCAAAGGTTAGTGAAACTGACTGTAAAAGTGAGCGTGGTAGTGATTTATTTTAATATTATGTTAGATAATAGGGCAGATGATAACCCAATAGATCATTAACTACAAACAACCCATGAAAATGTACGTGCCCATCACAAGAACAGAAACATTGCWTTGAAGGAGGGAAGGATGAGAAACATTGCAGAATTCACAGTCAAGCCCTTTTGGCACTGGCTCAAATACGATCTGAAGTTCCCAGGGCGTTCTTCCAAACAAGAGGGATAACCCTGGACTGCTCACWAACATTCCTTCTCAAGAAAATAAAACATGGTCCAGCAGTAAATATGATACTGTGTTATTGGGAATTAACTCACTATCTGCCAGTACATAAAGYTGGAAATACAAAGTTATTACGGAATGCTTAAAATGCTGCTTTCTAAGCAACTATTTAAGAATAAAACTTATTCACAAGACTATCCTGATCAAAGCAACATGCTTGAGTTTCAACATTATTTTAGCAACATTTTCAGGAGTGAAAGTTAAAAACATGATTTAAAAAAGTAGTTGACTTTTCACATCAAAAATACTTTACTCTTATATATTCCAGCCAGTGTGTGGAGTCCACGTTTGACAACCACCGAGTCTCATCAATAGTAGGATAAACGATTTCTTTAAGTTTACGCAGGGATTCTCTCATGACATGTATATTATGAATCTCCAGGAAGACCAGCTCTGCATTTGGGTAGGCACTTTCACTTTCGTATCCTCCACCTTTTGCCTGTCATTCAAAAGGTAAAAACAGACAATGAGAAGAACATGTATAGGACTTCAGTATAAGGTTGAATGAGTTATTTTGCTCAAGTTTCAGTATTTTCTGAAACAAGGGATTATTTTAGCCCTATAAAAACATATTTTTGGCTTTCTTATCTTCTTTCAACATCAGTTCTCCACATCCTGATATCTGGCTCAATCTTCAGCCTTGTAGTAAGGACACAATTAATGCAAGTTATCATACCAACCTACCTTGTTTGTATCTGCCACACTATTCTGCCTAGCATCAAAGATGATAAGTTTATGTGACTGAGCATTGGCATCCATTATTGTCTGCAAATACTTTTCATCTTCTTTGCAACGCTTATCATTTGGGCCAACTGATGGCTGGCTGCATCGTGTTATTGTTGCTTGGCTCTCAGGATGAATCCAGGATAACACCTGGAATAAGAAAAAACTATTTATAAAAGCAGCAGGCCAGAGAACAACTAGACAATCACATTGCCTATATGGTATTATTTCCTGGCWACAAATGTAAATTTAACGACAGGCTGATGCAAAAACATATTGACAGCAAACCATCATTGACTGCTCATCTCAAATCTGAGCTCAAAATACAGTGATTATAAACATCTTGGCTTTTATTTCTAATAGCAACTAAGCCTGTATCATTCTAATTAGAGAAAAAAAAGGCAATGAAGTAAGAAAACTGCTTCCATGTGGAAGGCTATGGACCTGTACACTACCTTGCTAAGCATTAAAACCAGTATCATCTAACATATTTCAAGGGGTCTAATGCTACCTGCAAARCTTSTYTGTTCTCATGCAAAGCTATGGCTAWGACACAKTYTGCTCCAAATCAGAACACAAGCTAATACACGCTATACTATCAGATATCATTGTGGCCTAGAAGTGCTAACTCCAAAGGAAAAGCTTCCTACTTAGCACAGTAACTGTGCAATTAAACATTTAAGTTGTTCTGTTCAGTTCTAAACCCATGGAGCCTAACTCTTCTTCCTTTGCCCTCCACCTCATCTCAGGAAGGAAGCCATCCCACTGTTACTCAAAATTGAAGCCTAAAGGAACACTCATAATTTCTTATAAGCTACAAATTTCTACAAGCACTTATATCCTCGTGTACAAGTTTCACTTACAGGAACTCTCCCTTTTGCTCTAAATGCTGCCACTTTGGAGAGGTCATCATCCTTTACACTGGTTGGCACAACAAGAACAGCAGGATATGTATCACAAAGCTCATAGGTGTTGTTAATTTTGGATATTTTCCAACTCTCATTGGGCAAACCCTGTATGAAAGCAAAACAGTTTTGAAATTTTCAGGTTAGACCTTTAAATATCTGAGTTTGGGGAAATGAAACATTTCATGTGCTGCATATTTTTTTAAAAATGGCATGCCCACATTTTTCTTTAAAATAAGCTATAAACTTAGGTCTTCATACTGAATCATAAACCAATGGAAGTCTTTCCTACTAAACTGATATGGAAATGTAGATTTAAAATTACAAACTACACTTACTCTTCTGTTTAATGCTGCTTATTCAAAGCCAAATTTTGATAATGCCTATATTTTGTAGAAACAGCACTTGAAAAATGTGGATTTCAGAACCATATTAAGTTAGACAAATTTGCTCAAGTACTTATTAGCACCTGTATCTCCATCAACTTTAGCAGGTGCTCAACACACTCAGGCCACTTGCAATTTATTATCTAAACATGAGATGCAGACAGTCACTCTATGTAGCAAGAGCTGAAAATGAAGAGTTTTCTGTAACACTTCTTCCTTGCTTAAATGGCTCTGAGGCAGATGGAGAAAAAAAAATACACCAAGTACTTCAATAACTTACCTGCCTCTTATATTCTGCCATTGGATCATACACTTTCCAGCCATTAACAGAGAACTTTTCCTTATAGCTGAATGCAAAAAGAGGCTAAAGACAACAAAACAAAGGCATCAATTACTGCCTGATGGGCTGAATGTAYAATAAGCTCCAACACAGTGAACACTTCACTATTTCAAATCCCACACTTCTACAACTYCTGAACAGCAGACATAACACCTTGAGTCATTACTGGAAAAGACTGAGCTAGAAAGAAGATGAAAACTAGTTTCCTCCGTTGAGTTTAAAGTTAACAAAATAAAGAGAGGAAACAGAAAGTTAAAGTTACTTGTCTCTGATCATACGACACATGAATGGCAAGGCCAAGATGAGAATATTGGTTTCCTGTCTCCCAACCAGTTCCTCACCCATACAAACAAATGAAATAGAATTCTGCAGCTAACTAATAACAAGACTAATTGCACCGACTTGTTGTATTAGACAGAACTTCTAGATTGAATTATCTAACGCAGAAAGTAAGAGTCAATGCTTACATATTTTTAATCAGCAACATTAGGCAAATTTAGATCTCAAGGGTTATGCACAAATTAACTTCACCATAGCAGGACACAGCAATGTTTGATGAATTAATGCAAAAGCAAACAGGGTCAGAGTGGCCTGCTCGCTCTAAAACAGATTTGAGGAATCAACACTTCAGAACTTCYTATACAGCCCTTGTATTTCCACCCYTACATTTTCCCAGAAGAGAAGAGCCAGTGACAGCCTCCTCTCCATCTGCAGACTTACCAGCCCATTAGAAACAGGAAATGCACGTGTTACAAGGTTTTCAAAGATCTCCAATCTGTTCTGCTCTTCCTGTTTATAGGCCAGCCGCAAATTTCTCATATCCTGTCAAAAATAAGTTACAGTTYTATGATAAATTCTTAAAAAAGCAGTTATAAGACATTTGACTGAATGAAGGCATATATGAAACACTAAGTCACTGACATCATCTAACCCCCAAYAGAACAGAGTTCTGAAAGCATTAATGTGAGATAACTAGGACTGTCATTAGAGATGTTTGATATAAAAATAGCCACTTTTCCTTTGAATTCACTCTTGAGACAAAAGGCAGAAGTGTTTAAGACTGCAAGTATCATAGAGGAATTGAAATATCTAAATGAAGCATGGTTCAAACACAGGGAACTGATCAGAGAGAAAAACAGCACTTGGGCTGGCAGATTCTTCTTGMAGAAAAATGAAATGAAAATACTTTAATATTAATAAATGTCTACCATTCCTTACCTTGCAAACTATTTCTATACCACATGAATTGTCTCCATGGCTCTGTACTCCAATTTTTTCAACCCTACTTATAACTCCAAGGGGAACATCAACAACAAAAGGTGGATCCTGAAATTTGTATATAAAACAAATGAATTTTATTACATTAGAAGAAATACAAATTAACATTATTCATGTGTATTTCATTAGAGCCAACAATAATTCCTGTTCAGTAGACTGCTGTGAGACATCGTACTTCACAGATTTTGTTACTTACTGAAATCTACTTCAGCAACATTCCTACCTGAAACATCAGGCTGACAGATAGTGAAGTCTTACCCTCTCAACACTTTTGATAAACATTCTGAAGTCCGTCACTGTTAGCGTACCACTGACTGCTCCCATAAATGGACAGATATACATGACATCCTTAGCTGGAAAACACATCAATTAAAGGTTTGTTTTACTATTACAGACATTTAGTTCCATAACAATCTATTTTCATGTGAAACTGAAAGACTTTGGCAGCTCTGTAAGATTTTGATGCTTGACCTCTTTAGCAAAGCTTATTCTTGCTGAGTTATTTTTATGCCACCAATGAAAGCAATCAAATTCCTCAGCCCCACTGCTCCTCAGAGCTCCTGAGSACCTGGGGCAGGGCTGCAGCAAGGGCAGGCAGGTCCCCAGCACCCTGCAGGTACCCCTGGCTGCAGGCAGCTCTGCTCCTTGCCCTGGAATGGAGAGCACCCACACTCACCCTAAAGACAGAGCATCCAAAGGGAGGATCCACACACACCCAACCTCMAAGTAGTTCAGTTCTATGCCCATATCTTCATTAGCACTTTCATTTGGTGGTATTCTTTCCTAGTCAATACTGCACTGCTAATGCAGAGCTTGCTGTCACACACCGGAGTGAAATAAATCCCACTAAGAACTGGAAACCAAGCTAACCATAACTTCTTCTTCTTTGGTATTAAAATTTTGAGTCTATGACGCATCCTTKGCAACCCCAAGCAGACATATAATACATGTACCTATGGAACAAAAAATCTCTAGAAAAAAAAAAATTATCTATATGGAGCAAGTCAACCTCTGGATCTGATTTCTCCTTCCTACACTCAGATTTAAAAGACAAAGAAAAGAAATCCACATCTAATCAGCTAATCTAAAATGGCATTATATTAAATAACAAGAGTCAAAAGGAAATAATATTCTGTTTTGAAATAAACTAGCAATTTAATAATATTCAGTGCAGCACTCAGTAGTACACTTACCRATAACTTTGATTGATTCTCCAGGAAAAAGTGGAGCCTCTTCCATCTGTGCCAGTTTGTTTCCATCCCGCAGTGCCTGGCAGAAATCCAAAATCATGAGTAAATCTCACTCTCCATCTGTACCACATCGATATATTTTGATGCAAAGTGCTTTTACTACCAGATTACTGGAACACAAGAAGTGTGTCTTTTTTTAAATCACACAACTGTACTAAACAGTACCACAGTAAAAGAAAAAAMCAAAAAACAACCAAACACAAAACTTTGTATCATAAATATAACACAGACACACACGTCAGTAACATATTAGTAACAAAGCAATTATGCAACAATTAGTTTCACATGCTAGCTACATATAGCATACAAAAATATGAACAATAAGATCAGCCCAAATTAGTAATTAATAATTTGTTAGTGTTTTGCTGAATGCAGGTAATATTTGGGATATTTTATCAATTTGAGAAGATTTTAAAGCTCTTATTATTTTAATTTCAATTCTAATSTTGCTTATTAATATTTGAGTACTTTCTTCTGAGAGCATTATATGGTAGAAACCTTATTTATTTAACATTTTAACTTTGTGGTTTTGGCAGCAAGAAGCCCCACAATGCTCTATTTCAACTAATACCTTACTGAGAGTGCCACAGGTTATGGAATAGGTTCATTATAGGAATTTTGYGTCCAGAAGGTCAGATTAAGAACAAAGTAATAACAAAATATAGAAGAAGAATTAGCATTTAAAAATAACGGTTACTTTCTTAAATTTTTATTTAACTAAATGGCTTAATTCCTGAATGATACATGATGGATTCTTTGGGTCTTTTATTGGCAGCTAAGATTTAYAATGTACTAAGGATTGTAATAAAGCATAAAAAGGTTTGTGGGATTGTTAAGGACYGTGTGAGAAAATRACCWCTCTCAGGTCAAAATGATGAGATAYTAGGGTTTCAATTTTTTACATCCTGAATAAATATAATGGGCTAATTTRTTACAGCAAACAAGTAATCCTCCCYTTGTATTGCAGCTCTGACTCCATACACGTAACTGGTGSGATCTGTTTCCTTCCAAACAAACTACTCCAAACCCTCATTAACAAATAATTTCTAAAAATATTTCCACTGATCTCTGGCTTCAGATATCCTTGGAAACTACTGGAATTTTAAATTCACCAAAAGACAAAAAATAATGTGTAGAGAAATAGGCAGTGCTTATGAACTGAGGATGGATATGCTCTGTTAGATGGGTCTTATGTTCRGTATTTAATTTTAGACTACATGGACTTAGAAGAAAACTCTGCCTGGCACATAACACACTAAATGCTTTCYAGGGCTTCTCTTGCACGAGAAATATAAGTTTTGTATGCACTGTATGAGTWCTAATATATAGTACCTTGCTACACAGTTAATGAATGAAAGATGAGTAAAACTTGCCACCTGATCAGGTTCTGCTTCAGAATGATAGCCATTGTGTCCATCCTGAATCTCCTGCTTTGCATGAGGCAGCAGTAGGGCAAGAAAGAGGTAACAGCAAAAAAAAATGCAGACAACAGGTGAAAGGACAGAATCTTATCTTTTTTTGTCTTTCCCTTTTTAAAATTTTGTTAAAAAGACAGCATATACTTTAACTCCAGTTTAGCCTTCCAAAATCTTCCACTCCTGGCATTCACTACTTTCCACAGAAAGGAATCCAAATTATTAGCAACATTCTTTTAAAATTACTTGGCACAACACAAAATGAAAAATTTACTCCCTTCTTCACAAAAGAGTCAATGTTGGTAGATAAGAACATAAAAGTATGTACTGTCTTTTTAAGACAAATAACCTCWTAGTGAGGAAAATTAATTTCAAGTATGCCACATGCTTATCAATAGAAGAAATTGAGTACAGCTTGCAATGGCAGCATTACGGGAAAACTCATGCAATCTTTCACAGAAAAAGAATAGGTCGACATCAAATAGAAGTATCTAGACACTTAAAAAATGCTTTACTGTGTAAAACATGTTGTAATTGAACTCTCAACTTTACAGTTTTACATATCTTTCCAGCAACTTCTATGTTGTAGCTTGAAACTTGGCCAGTAACTTTACAGAAGCTAAAATTATTAGTCACAGCAAAATATGCAAACAATTCACATTTCCATGTTAATTTATTTTTGCATCAAAAATGGCAAATCCTGGCAGCAAATCCTGAATATAAATTAAATTTCTTTAATAAACACAAGGTCCTTATGCACACCAGAGAGAAGCACAAATGTCATCGGGTCAGTTGAAGGAATTGTTTTAATACATTCAGCCAAAAATGTTCTTCCRTCTTCCTTCTTTAAGAAGTGGAGAGAAGTTGTGCTCATGACAGTCCRTTACTCCCAGCCCAAATGCAAAGAACTTCTCACTTGGTTGGACTGTAAAATCAGCCTCAGTCTTAATTTACAAAAGTTTGTTAAAGCCAATTTTTCTTTTTAGAGTATTTCTACAGAACCATCAAGAAATAACTCAGAAAAAGGACTTCAGATAGCTTCAGGTWATTTGAACTCTACATGAGTTAAAAAAGTTGTAAGTAATTAAAAAGCCCTTTCAAGTTATAAAGGACTGCTAACATTGAGGTATGGGTAGAATTMTGTTAAACAGAAATTACTTAAATTTCAGATCATAACCATGTTGTTTCTGAAATTTAAAAAAGTAGATGTGATCTCTGTAAGAAAACCAGCAGGACAATGAGCAAATACATCAAAATATTTTAAATATATGAAAGACAGAGAAGCAGAGCAGACCATTCAAATATCAAAGCCTTTACACGTAACTGGAAACAACTGAACAAACCAGTTTTTGTAACTCAACCCAGACCAATAACTTGAAGTGCTATCTATTTAAAAGAAAAAAAGAAAAATATAAACTTGAGGATTTGTATGACTGGACTAAACACATCATTTTAAAATATGCAAACAATGGATGAGAAAAAGAAATCRTTCAGACTTCATCTCTTGGTTTCAGACTGAACAAGAGGTCTTTGTTTAAATAAAAGTGTTGGACACATTTCATGAACAATGTCAGAACACTATCCAGATMATTTCTCACTCCATAAATGTTACTAAGAGAGAGGGGCAAGAAAACAAGGCATGCCCTTTTTAATCTTCAATGAACAATGGGAAAGCTCTAGTCTCAAAATTATCATTAAAAAGATATAGGTCATTGCACTAGTGCCTAACTTCAAGCCTAACTTTCAATCCYATTACAGCCTGGTAAAAACTTATGTAAAACAAGTACAAAGGCAAGCATGAATTTGGAACTTATTTAAATAGGACAGACACAGACATAATGCTTTTACCAGTGGTATTCTTTAGCATAGACATGTTAGAGCTGCTAACACAGTACTCTGCAGTCTGAAGCATGTAAACCTGAATTAAAAGCATCCATTTTGTCAAAATTAATGTAATAAAACTGAAGTTAGTATTGCACATTCACAACATAATTTTAAAATATYGCTCTCTTACACACTGACTTTTATTGCTCACAAAAACATTGTAATGTATATAAAGCACTTCTATGGCAAAGAAGCTGTTGCACTGCATAGCAAAATGGTCTGACTGGTTGATAAAAYCCATTAATGAGGTAAAGAAGAACGCTTGACACACCAAGATCTCACACAGCACAAGAGACACACAGGTAGGAGGCCGTTCACTGCTAGCCAAAKGTAATCTTACCCGTATAACCGGCCTCCTGTATACCTGTTAGTTAAAATATAAAATGTTATCCGATGAAACACACAGATTTGATTTAGTTACTATACCTTATTTCACCAAATTTTCAAAAGAACTCTACTCCCAATCATTTTAAATATAGCTGGATTTTGAAAGAATGAAACAAAACTAGGCAGAACTAGTAACTCTCATTTGCGGAATTATTTTGGTCTAAAAAAAGTAAATCTCAGCCATTTCATTTTACAAACGCCAAACTCTTTGGAAACATTCATTCCTAATGACCCTTTTATCCTGCTACACTGTGCTATTGTTAAAAGAGAAGAAAGAGCTTGGTAATCCTTCTAGGTGAAAGACAATAAGCCTGCACTAACAGCCATGAGGGAGAGCAACCAGACCTTTCAGAGAAAGACAACTCTTCTCAGCTTCTGAAGGTGTTTGTAGTCAGCAACTGCAATCTAAGCCATTTTCATTTATATGAGCCCCTCATTCAATACCACTCTGCAGGCAGAGTRTGTGTCAGAGAAGACACACAGAGCAGAGCTCAGCTCAGACTGAGATCATGCTGCTGTAGAGTTTAGCAAGCAAGAGCTCCCCCAGTGCTCTCCAGTTCTAACCATTACATYAGCAGCCCCTTTGATTCCCTCCTCCCTTAAATCACACCCTGGTAAGGTGAGTCACACTAGAGTAACACTGATAGATACAAGAATCAATATATTTACCTGRTTTTGGAAACATATTAATTTAAACAATAAAAAAAAAGGATGAAAGAAAAAATAAAGCAGTGAGTTCCTGTTAAATTCAGCACGAAGTAACGAAACTGCCTTGATCGGTTCCAGAAGCAAACACACACATCTGACCTGACCTGAAGGTTCTGAGTTGTAAGACAGTCTCTAAATGCAGCAATTAGAGGTAACCAAAGGCAATGAAGACCCAGGGAAGTGACCAATGTGCATCAAAGGAGAAAGATGTCTCAACGGAAAACCGAATTATATATGGGTACTGTCTTTTAAAGTGTGAATTCCACAATAATAATGAACAAACCCAACGTGTTAGTGATACTGACTAAGCAACGATAGAAAATTCCACCAAGTTATATAAAAATATGGGATTTCAAACCGCAGTAATGCAATGATGCTGAATACAATTCATCCACAAAAATTCTTAATTTAAACCATCAGGCTTAAATTCTTTTCTTACATTTCTCAGAGACAGAGAATGAAGCAGAATTTTAATTAGGCCTTAAAAGATTTATTCCTGTTAAATAATATCTGAGATGAGTTTGGTATACAGACAAGAAGTTATTCAAAATTAAACAGTGCTCTTCATTCCAGAGGAATGCATTCTAACTCAAGAGATAAACTGAACACCAAACTTACACACTTGCATTTTACTAAAATGAAATCCTTGGCAAATGCAACATCGACAGCTGTAATGCAAGGTCTSCCACAGTGTTTTACCAAAAATGTTGGCCTTGGCCTGGAGCAAGCATTTGCAATTCAGCTGCTGTAATATGGGAGAGCTACTCTTTACAAGCTGCTGACTGTGCTAATAGTGTGAAACTCTGTGAGGTTGAACTTCTAAGTACACTATAGCCAAAACATTTCAGGCTGACTGTGACCTGCTGTCACTGAATCTAAAATAGGCTGTTTCCAGACAACAAACTTTGTAATCACAGATCATATTTGAATTAAAATCTAGTTAAAACAAAAAAGAGATGAAAATCTTCATTTGGCCATTCTGCATGAAGACAATAAAACTGTTCCAAATTTAGGAAGAAAAGGGGATCCAGATGGTAGCAAGTTGGGCTTCTTAAAGGGAATTGAAACATGGGTGACTTTTGTCACGTTGTGAGAGAAGAAGAACTTCCCATCCTCCTTTGTTGACAGCTGAGTTGGATGGCTGCATGGAGGGAAYGGCCAGTGAGCATGAAAGAACAGGGACACAAAAGCACAGTGGAACTGTCAGGTAAATCATACTGTGCAGTCATTACCTTAGTGACCAAAATGTTGCTGGGAGGGAATGAAAAAGGTGAYGTGTTTGTTTGATGTCAAATTCTGTGTCTCTAGTGAAAGTCCATGAAAAACGAGACTCAGTTATGCTCCCTCAAAGTAACAAAGACATTCATTTATTTCTTGKGAAGTCTGAGGAGCTCAATTCTGTACTCCGAATAACACAAACTAGAAACCATTTCAACCCACAACTATAATCTACTTTAGTAATTATTTTATATAGTAATYAAAAGAAAAGACAACTCACTTTTGACATTTTACTCAAAACATTAATTTTTTAATTTTCCTTTCACCTCTGTTAATTTTTATTCTGTACACTTCATCTAAATACCGAGGAAAACACAAAGCAGATTCAAAAGACTCCTAYGCATAATGAGATATTTCTAGTTCTGAAACATTCAGCAATCACTCAAGTACTTACCACCTGCTAATCAAGACAGCAACAACCTTTCCATTTTTAACACTTTTATCTTAAAACAAATAAATGCATTCCTCAAGTCACTTACCCTGTAGTCTCTGGACACACCCTCTGATGGGACAGACCCTGAAATCTGACTYGAAATGGTTGCAGCTATCAACTGTTTACACCATTCCACGTGGGATCCAGTCGGGCTACAAAAACAGAAGTTTCAAATTATTTAGCAGGAATTCAAAATGTGTCTTTTGAACAGCATAGCAACTGAGCAGATCAGAACTCAACACTGTAGGTGATCACTAACATCATAAAACTTAAATTGCATTGTGGGCAGAATGCAAATATTTTAGTGATCAAATTAGAAAAAAGAATTTTAATAGATCATCTCAGAGACACAGAGCTGTCAGGAGGCCAAAAGTAAGGTTAAGGTCCTAGGAACTTAAAAAAATGTTATGTTCTTTATCCAATGAAATCTTTATCATTCACACACTTTTCTTAAAGCCATCCATGGAATGAGTTTGGTCAAGTAATAGGAAACTCWCTTATACTGTCCTTATTAATATATYCTGATTATTATGTATATCYTCAGAATTAAATTACTCTATGCTAGCATTAAAAAGATTAAACTATGCAACTGTTGTATTACACATTAAATGTTGAAAATACACATTTTCTAAAGGGAAATTTCTGCTTAGCTGCATTTTTTTCCCGATTAACAAAATTAACTGATGGGCCTTCCCATGCCACAGCACTGAATTCTGCAGCGTGTTTATAAGAACCCTAAAGGATGTAAGAATCCTGAAACATGCTAAACTCCAGAAGAAGCAATTTGAGAACAGTCCCCTGAACAAGGCCTGCTCACAAGYAATGCAGTACTGAGAGGGAGAAGCAATGACAGCCTGATGTGCACTACATTTGCTTCAACACACATTGGTCTCTAAGGAAAAACTGGCAATGCCCGAGGRAACTGTTCCCTGAGTGTCACCAAAGCCTCAGCTGATACCTTAGAAAACTGCAACTTTTCTTCAAACCATTCAGCAGGGCTCTTCTRTAGACTGGATGCTTATTCAGAAGTCAAGTACAGAAAAAAAATTCTAATTTTTTTTTTGTTATTTCATAAACTAGCTTTGGATTCTGTGAGTGTCCCGTGATAGTGAATATACTCATAAATACCCAGCACACAGCAGGTGCACCACACCTCAGRCATTAAATGGGTGGGGTAAAAGCCTTAGATGACCAATTACTACCCAGAGATCTTTTCTTATATTAACTCTGCCAGTATAGGTAGGTATAGGGCAGAGATCCATGCAACAATTTCATACCTGAAAAGGAAGATTTTTCAAAATTTTTCTGATGAATATTAATAGCTTTCTCCCCACCCACACATTCTACACAGGACTAGATCTCACAACGTTGTTTTGCAACTAAAACAAATCTATGATAGTCCTGGTTGAACAACAAAGACAACCCTCAGATTAGTGCTGAACTCAAACCCAGGTTCACTTAGAGAACCCTTCACTTCAGTTTTTGCAAAAGAGCCCAAGGGCTAAATCCTACAGTAATCCTTTTCTTATCTCATTTATTTCTCCCTCTCTCACATCTCTTAATTTCCARTGTATCACTTTAGGGCTTGCCTAAGTTTGTTTTCAAATAAGCACTCACTTGTTAATTAAGAAAAGGATTTATTTTTCTATGGCTTATCTTCACCACGAATCACTACAYCAACAGAGCGAACAGCAGCAGGAAAACGAACGGGAATGCAGGAGCATCCCCTGAGACCAGTGTGGGGGATGTGTCAGCGCTCCACAGAACACTGATCACACCAATGGGGCACACACCGCTGTCTTTCCATTCTGTCCCATCTGCAGTCACACAGACTAGCGTGGCCTGGTACAACCACACTGCACACAAATAAACTATATGACAAATGGACATTGTAACTGACCCAAGGCGGAGTAAGATYAGGAGAGGGACAGAAGATTAAAATTAGAAAGAAAGTGTATTAATAAGGAATACAAAGATGTATGTTTTGATGATAGAAAATKGACATAATTTCCATCCCCACTAGAATGATGTAAAACCCCAGATTTCTCCTAAACAGAAAAAGAGAGAATATAGGGATTGGAACCTGGCACTGGTTTTAAATATTCTTTTTTTATTTAGTTTTCATCATGGTGAGATTTCTGTTCATTTCTACGCTTTAAGGATTTTTAAGCTCAGTTCATAAGTCTGCCTTCAGCTSGAAACTTCTGAGTGAAGGAATGTCTCTGCCAGCTGTGCTGGAGACATGGTCACACCTGGTGCCCAGTGCCTGGCACCGTTCTGGTGAGACCCTGCGGACCCACGGCCAGCCGGGGACTCAAGAGGCACCGCACGCACCTAAAGACAGACGGACAGCAAACCAGAAACACCGCACACACCTCCAGACAGACGGACAGCACACCAGAAACACTGCACACACCTAAAGACAGACGGACAGCACACCAGAAACACACTGCACACACCTCCAGACAGACGGACAGCACTCAGGGACACACCGCACAGGGAGGGGCACAGAGGTGCCTGGGGACAGTCACACTTCTGCAGATTCAACACGCGCACGAAAAAAACCCCAATCGAAACAGACTCAAAACCCGCGGACGGTCTCAGCCGGAGTTTGCATGACGCTGCCCCAGCCCCCAGGCCAAAGCCCCGCGGCCACCTCAGCCTCGGCCAAGACGGCGGCGGCACTGCCGGCACACGACAACCGCAGCAGGAAACTTTGACAACAGCCGGTTCCCGCCGCGGACCATCCGCCGCTGCACAGCAGCCGCCCCCAGATTGCAGCTCCGCGGGCGGGAGCAGTCTGGGGTGGCTGCCCCGAGGCCGGGGGGCCGCGCTCGGCCGGGGCTCGGGCCGAGGGGCGCTGAGGGGCGCCCGCCGCCTTCCCCAGCCCGGCCCGGCGGGGCGCACAGGCCGCGGCGCCCCCTCTCCCGCCGC